>NC_083714.1:61536163-61839193 GCF_033118175.1 Dama dama | reverse complement strand
CTTAACAGCTCTTCACACTATCAATGATTATTCCTGTTATTCAGGTCAGATAATAGCAGTTTGTTGCTGTTGTTGTTTTAGTCACTAAGTTATGTCCAACTCGTTGCAACCCCATGGACTATAGCTCACCAGGCTCCTCTGTCCATGGGATTCTCCAGGCAAGAATACTGGAGTAGGCTGCCATTTCCTTCTCTAAGGGATCTTCCCAAGCCAGGGCTTGAATCCATAACTCCTGCATAGGCAGGTGGATTCTTCACCACTGAGCCACCTGGGAAGCCCAATACAGCAGTTAGGAGATGGGGAAATAAGTCAAGGAAACAACCTTGTAAGTGCTTGTGCAATATTTAAAACTGGAATTATTCTAATGCTTTTCCATTGTGTTCTGAAGCCTCCAGGGCTCTAACTGCTGTAATCTGGGTAATTGATGATGGCTAGGATATTGCTCTCTGGAGAAGGAAATGGCAACCCACTCCAGTGTTCTTGCCTGGAGAATCCCAGGGACGGGGGAGCCTGGTGGGCTGCCATCTATGGGGTCGCACAGAGTCGGACACGACTGAAGTGACTTAGCAGTAGTAGCAGGATATTGCTCAGTTTCTACTACAGTGATCTATATCGCTTCAAAATAAACAAATTAACAAAAAAATTTTAAATACCTGCTGTTTGGAAAAATAAGTAACAATTGACTGAAAATCTAAAATATCTGCAAACAATGTAGTGTTCAAATCAATAGTTTATAAAGCATGCTTACCATTAAACAGGGAGAGATGGGCAGATGATATGAACAGGGTATCCACTTAAAGAATATTCATACCCAATCAATATCTGAAAGTATTCCAAAACACATTAGCTAATGAAATGCAAATTAAAATCCTGAGAATATGGATGAGATTGCAGTATAGAAAAAGAATATGTGAATGTGAATACATATTTGTGTATATGTAAATACAAATTAATATATCATTTTCAGAGAACCACAAATTCATCTGGAGAACATGCACCATCCTACTGACAATGGACAAGTTTAGGTCAAGGATGGAAATTAGGCAAATGGAGGATACAGGATAATTTTATAAATATACATTTCTACATTGCTTGATACATTGTAATTAAGAAAATAGAGATAAAAATTCAAAGCAAGAAAATACTTTAAAGAAATATACTCATGATGTTATTGCTTTGGAAATATTTTGGAAGTAAATTTTATGGGAAAAGGATCAAATTAACAAATTCATTTGAAAACAGGTGTTTATGTGTGATTATTTATTTGTGTCTGTTTCTATGGTGGAGATTTACCTGTAAATCTGTGTGTGTGTGTGCACAGTTGTGTGTTTATGTTTCTGTGTCTTAAACTCTTTCACCTCAAATATTGACATGCTCATATAATGGAGCTTTCTCATCAGTGCTGTATTTCATGTCTTGAGTTTAAACATCAAACATCTTAGAAAGTTATGGATTTAGAGGGATTGTCACCAATGAGTGGAAAATTCCAAAAAACTCTGTTGATGTAATGAAGCAAGATGGTTCTCTCACTCCCACACCCCTTGCTGGACTCCTGGTCTGAGACTTTCAGAGCTAGTCAGCCCAGACTTTCAGGGCTGACTGGTATATGGGCTCAATTTTCTACATGTTTCCTCCTTCATTTTCTACATGTTTTTCCCCCAGTGAAAAGGCATATTTAGAAAGAAAAATAACTCTGAACCCAAAATTTCAAATAGTACTTACAGTAGAGTTCCCAATTCTTTTTGAACAAGTGCTTACATGTTAATTTCTCTGATGGGATCTCACTCTCAGACAGAGATGGATGCAGAATGAAGGAAAAGGCAACTTTTGGAGTGCTTTGATTCTCACTAATCTTCAAAGGCAGGAACAAGAAGTTTCAAATACACTATTGTTTGAATCTTTGCTGGGTCATGGGTCAAAGTGGGAGATTTCTGGAATGATTTTGTCTATCATCTCTAGAGGAGTGACTCCTCCCATTTAGGCTTCCTATTATACTCTATGTCTGAACTGCCACCCTTGAAATGACATGGAGTTTCTTCTTAACATATCACCTCTTCTTCTAGTTGTGGAGTTTGGGGTGAAGAAAGGAACATAGAAGAGCAAATGTGAAAACAGAGATGCTAAAGTTCACACTGGAGGAAATACTCATTCACCAACCACTCTGGATGATGAAACTGACGGAGGAGGTGAAATCCTGCCACATTCCCTGGCTCTCTGCTGAACACTCATGAACTCACGAGTGCAACTTTCTCTTCAGGGCAGGGTTGGACATCCAATCGCAGGTTCAGACATCACAGAAAATGATGGGCACGGAGAGACTGCTTATAGTAGGAGTGCAAAATTCCAGAAAATACTGGGTGATACCACTAAGCCAAGATCCCACCTCCTCCTCTCCCTCTCTTGCTGGTCTGAGCCCCTCGGAACTGCAATCCTGCCTATGACCACCAGATGGCATCCTCATGCCCATTTTACTTGAATGAAGAGCACATTCAGTTCAGTTCAGTCGCTCAGTCATGTCCGACTCTTTGTGACCTCATGGACTGCAGCACGCCAGGCTTCCCTGTCCATCACCAACTCCTGGATCTTACTCAGACTCACGTCCATCGAGTCAGTGATGCCATCCAACCATCTCATCCTCTGTTGTCCCCTTCTCTCCCCGCCTTCAATCTTTCCCAGCATCAGGGTCTTTTCCAATGAGTCAGCTCTTCGCATCAGGTGGCCAAAGTATTGGAGTTTCAGCTTCAGCATCAGTCCTTCCAATGAATATTCAGGACATTAGCTCCTCGGTTTTTTCAGTAGTCATGTATGGATGTGAGAGTTGGACTATAAAGAAAGCTGAGCGCCAAAGAATTGATGCTTTTGAATTGTGGTGTTGGAGAAGACTCTTAAGAGTCCCTTGGACTTCAAGGAGATCCAACCAGTCAATCCTAAAGGGAATCAGTCCTGAATATTCATTGGAAGGACTGATGCTGAAGCTGAAACTCCAATACTTTGGCCACCTGATGCACAGAACTGACATTTGAAAAAACCTTGATGCTGGGAAGGATTGAAGGCAGGAAGAGAAGGGGATGACAGAGAATGAGATGGTTGGGTGGCATCACCGACTCAATGGACGTGAGTTTGAGTAAACTCTGGGAGTTGGTGATGGACAGGGAGGTCTGTCATGGCGCAGACCATGGGGTCACAAAGAGTCGGACATGACTGAGTGACTGAACTAAACTGAACTGAGCTCAGATGCTGAGAATATGCCTGCAATGCAGGAGACCTTGGTTGGATTCCTGAGTCAGGAAGATCCCCTGGAGAAAGGATAGGCTCCAGTAATCTTGGGCTTTCCTGGTTGCTCAGACAGGAAAGAATCCACCTGCAATGCAGGAGACCCAGGTGTGATTCCTGGGTTGGTAAGATCCCCTGGAGGAGGGCATGGCAACCCCCTCCAGTATTCTTGCCTGGAGAATCCCCACAGACAGAGCAGCCTGGTGGGCTACAGTCCATAGGGTCATAAGGAGTCAGACACAACCAAATGACTAAGAACAGCACAGCACAGCACAACATATGTCTTGGGCTTCCCTTGTCGCTCAGATGGTGAAGAATCCACCTGCAATGCAGGAGACCTGGGTTCAATCCCTGGGTCAGGAATATCGCCTGGAGACGGATATGGCAAGCCACTCCAATGTTCTTGCCTGGAGAATCCCATGGATAGAGGAGCCAGTGGGATGCAGTGTGTGGGTCGCAAAGAGTCCAAACCAACTAAGCATGAGCACTATGTCTTGGAATGGCTTGTTTACTGTGGTATCAATCTTGTTTAGAAAATTCATATGTATATGAAAGCAGTTACAATTTCTGTGATCCCCAAGTCTACTTCGCGTTCATTGATGTATCTCTTAGAGTGGTCCCTCTCAGAGAACAGGACGTTAACCCTCACTTCTCTGTCCCCCATCCCGTCTGGCAACCCCTGTTGAGAGTACAAGACACAGCTGTCCAGACCCGCTCTGGCGCCCAATCTCATTGTCCGCTGCAGACTGCCAAGGCAACCTTAACCTGATGTTTCATTGTATGCAGGCCCCAGAGTGTATGTTTTTACAGTGCTTTTTACACCCATCAGCCATTTTTTTTTCCAGGCAAAATTAGAATCGCTCTGTTCATTGGCTCAAAGGCTGGGTTTTAAGGGAGGGTATTGTATATTTCTGCTCCTTGAATAAACGTCTTTGCAGAGAAATTTTAAAATAGAGGTGTGTTGGTGCCACCTAGTGAGAGAAGCCTAAACTGCAGCTTGAATGGACTACGCGAGGGAGGCGTGCTAAGTCGCTTCAGTCTTGTCTATGGGGTGACTCTATGCGACCTTATGAACTGTAGCCCACCAGGCTCCTCTGTCCATGGTATTCTCCAGGCAAGAATACTGGAGTGGGCAGCCATTTCCTTCTCCAGGGGGTCTTCCCGACCCAGGGATCGATCCCATGTCTCTAACGTCTCCTGCATTGGCAGGCCTGTTCTTTACCACTTGCACCACCTGGGAGGGAGGGGCTATGTAGCCAAAACCCCCCAGTCAGAGCTTTCTGGAATTTTGAGTGGAAAGGTGGGGCACGTTACCCGTATGCTGGGCCACTGACTGCCTCCAGACAAAAAGTGCAACCTCTTATGCTGAAGAGGAAGCTTTATGTCGGAAGTACAAAAAGATTTTTCTTTTGAGACCTATGGATGGAGACCTATATGAGCAAAAAATGAATCTCCGCCACTAGGATCTGTAAACTGCACTTCGCTTGCATTTATTATCACCATCTTTCCCTGTAAATACATTTAAAAATAAATTTCTACATTAACATTTTTAATTGTTTGACGATAAAATTTCAGGGTTTTTAACATCGCTATACTGGTTCATCATTACGGATGCCCCAGTTTTTTCATTGGTACCATAGTGATGAAAATATATATCTCATGTTTCTGTTACAAAGGTACATGTCTTCTCACTCTATGTCTTCACAGGGTAGAAGGAGTAAGGGAGCTCTCTAGGGTCCCTTTTGTAAGTCCACTAGTGCCATTCAAGAGGGTGACACCTTCGTGACTTAATCGCTTCCCAAAAGACCCTGCTTCTTAATACCATCACATTCGGGGTTAGGATTTCAACATATGAATTTTGAGGGGAACACAGACATTCAATCCATAACTGAAGGATTACTATATTACCTACATTTTGCCATCATAATTGTCCAAATTACTTAGCTTCAGAGAAGTTGCAGAGACAGCAGGGAAGCCACAAGGTGAGCTTGGAATATTTTATTGTGTTCATATAGAATACATATATACCTATGATTTGAATTAAAACGAAGTTCGTGCTTTGTCTAAGGGTAGATCCAGATATTTGTGGTAGAAAGAGCAAATGGACAGTGATGTAACTGCACAAGCTAATATAGAAGTAGGCAATTGGTTCCATGAAGAAGCTAGTGATCTAGGCTCCCAGAATTCACTGTGGGGAGGCAATTCATGACATTTCTACATGTCTTATGACAACTTCTGTCTAGAAATATCATTTTCAAAGCAGTCATCCTTGAAAGATGAGATAGCATCTGCCTCCAGGTCAGAGAACAGACTTGATTCCTGGACAGGATAGTGAAGATAATGCCTCTCTCCTGGGCACAGATTGGTCAGATTTGCCAGCAGTCTCCTTATACGATCAGAGTGTTCCTAAGCTCAGTGTTCCTTAGCTGTGATGCAGATCCAGTGGATATACAATGTCAACCTGGCTGCTCCCCATCATCCCTGTGATACTTAGAGGGCAAGGGAAAACAACCCGATCATGAAATTTATGCTACCTGCTGTGCCAGAAGTAAACAATGATCTAAATCCATTTAGACAGTTGTCTCATTGTCTTCTTACCAAACCTATGAAAGTGTACCCAGCTACCATTGCATTTGCAGGAGCTTCTGCTCTACAGGAATTGACTGCCCACTTGAAACTCACCATACTGTCACACGTGGTGTCTGGCCCTCACCCTCATGGTTGAATTGACCTCATCCACCCCATAAGTATGGAGGAAGGTGAGAAAAAAGGGCAGTGGCACATGCCACCAAGGCACTTGAAAGTTGGAGTTGCCACACAATGTTTTTACTTACAACCAACAAGCCCAAATTATCAGTATAAATATGCAAGCAAAATACATCAAACTCTCATTTAAAAAAATGAGAATATGGGAGTGGGGTGTGTTTTTCCACTATCGACATTTTATATTACATGTTTAATTTGAAATGTTTACAGCACATATGTTTAGTATTACCTTCCTACCCTGCAAAAGTGTTGGAGTTACGCCCTTTAAAAATCTTAAGGGAACTTTAGGGAAGGGAAATAACATCATTGCAAGGATGGCTTTCCAAAGATTTTTCAGATATACATGTGTTCCTGAATCTCTATCAGTCTGCAATGGGTGGTTACATGTTTAGAAATGGATAATTCCATATTCACCTCAAATTTTTCTTTCCTGGATTAGAACTACCTAAGAAAAAGGAGGAGAATTGAGAAGCCAGCAGCAACCTCAGAATTGGCAGTTAAAACTGGGTGGGTTGGGAGGGGAGGTAGCAGAATCCTTCCGCGGGAGAAGTTGCAGGAACTGACAGGGCCTCATGGACTGGCATCAAGACTGCAATGCCATTCTATTTCCTTCTCTCCTCTTCTTTCTCCAATAAGAACTTACTCATTTCTGATCTCAGATTAATATCTTGCTCCAAGAAACAAAGATCACTTCCACTGGCAATCCTAGATGTACAGTCTTAAAGTCTCTCTGATAAAGAAACACAAATATAAACAAGCAAACAAAAAAGAAGATTTCTTTTCAATCCTCGGGGTGGAAAACCCCATGAGGGGCTTACTTACAGCTTAGCTTGTCGCTTGCTTGCTTCAGTTTTCCGACACTGTAAGTCTAGGGACTGTAACCTTCAACACTCCTCAATCCATGGGAGTCTCCAGGCAAGAATACTGGAGTGGGCATCCATTTCCTCCTCCAGGGGATCTTCTGGATCCCCTGAGATCCCTGACCCAGGGATCGAACCCGTGTCTTTTACGTCTCCTGCATCAGCAGGCAGGTTCTTTACCACTAGCACCACCTGGGAGGCCAGCAGTAGGGAAGAGTCAAAAGTTTTATTGGCTGAGCCTCTGGACAGTGCAGTGTGCCCTGCTCTTATTGATCTGCTTTTATTTTCTTCCATACCATAGTTTAGGAAGAGCTTCACTGGTAGCTCAGTTGGTAAAGAATCTGCCTACAATGCAGGAGACCTGGGTTTGATTACTGAGTCTGCAAGATACCTTATAGAAGGGCATGGCAATCCACTCCAGTATTCTTGCCTGGAGAATTCCATGGACAGAGGAGCCTGGCAAGCTACAGTCCATGGGATTGTAGAGTCCAACATGACTGAGGGACTAACACACACACACACATACACACACATAGGTTAAGAAACACTTATTAGTCAGGAATAGCATATTGGAAAAAAAGAAATTCAATAGTGGAGAAAATAAAGTAACAGAATAAAATGTAACAAGTTTAAAGATTAATCTCAAAGTGCATTGCTCATATTAAAGTTCATGTTGTTTCAATAATTTGTTTAGCTGTTTTATGCAGTGTGTATTTCTCTGTGCTGCCTGGGTCTGTTTAAAAATGTTTTTCTTATAGAGAGTAGTGGTAAATAAAAGCTTAAAAACCTCTGAAACTGAAATCTGAAGATTTCTGGGCTGTCAGTGGAACCTTTTCAAAGTGCTCTTGCTAGACACCATCCTCAATTACTTTACTAACAGCCTCTTGTCCTCTCATTGTTTGAGGCCTGTGGGAAGACTATCCATTCAGAGTTGAGCTGGAGTGTCTTATTTACACGAATCCCTATGTTGCTTTTAATCCAATCAGGCTTTGGGGTAACCCAAGGCCTCTTTCGAGTATTGTCTCAGTATTCCGGAGCCCCATGCTCTTTTCTTCCAAGGCAGCCTCAGATCTGGTTTATTGTGCTATCCGGCTTCATAAAACAAAAAACTAACTCAAATCCAAGAAGAACAGGAACAGTCAGAGGAAAAGATGTTGTGCAAAGAGCTGTGGTTACTACTTCTATGAGTTTTAAAAGCAAGTTTCCCAATACAGAAAGCTTCTTCAAGGCCAATATGCCTGGAGAACTGCTTTGAGCACGTTGGGTCTAACCCTTTATAGCAGACACTTGGATGACACCCTCTATGAATGGGCTGGAAGCCTCTGAAGCTGCTGCTGCCACCAGGGAACTGGTTCAGATCACCATTTCCAAGAATACCAAAGCCTACATCAAGCTGCTAGTAAACCTTGGAGGTAGGATGAGGACCTCTTTGCAGACACCTAAGGCCCTTTACAGAATCACAAAAAGTGAGAGGTGGTCAATTAATGTGGTTTTTGTTCATTTTGAAATTCCCTTTCTCTTTCTTCTTGGGATTGCCTTGCTTGTAAATAATTCACTCATTCCATACCCTGTCATTTTTAACAGAAAACATTTTATTCCTCATAGAGTGCATAATTTTCTGTATCAATTAGTCTTAAATCTGCTTAGGGTTTTTGCTTGTTTTTGTTGTCGAAGTTAACATATGCTTATGTTGTATGTATGTTTTATCACACAGAACTTTTGTAAACTTAACCAACCAGGATCTACTACAATCTAAGTAGCAGAGCTGAGAATAATTTTCTATGTAGGTACCTATGTAGTACCAAAGATAATTTTTATTAAGTTCTAAAGCCCACTTAAGATTGTTCTAATTGATATTGAAATTTGCTTTCTTTGTACCAAGAATTTTCTTTATTCTTAATTTACTCTTACTTTACCTCATGGACACACACACACACATTCCCTATAGGAATTTTACACAAATTGATTCAAATTCATTAACTGATATGGGTGAAATTTGATTTTGTTTTTCAATCCTGAGTTTTTCTCTCTGAAGAAGCAGGTTCAGGAATTCCCTGGCAGTCTAGTGGTTAGAACTCCACATTTCCTCTGCAGGGCACATGGGTTGGATCCCTGGTCAGGGAAGTAAGATCCTGTATACTACATGGTGCTGCCAAAGCAAACAAACAGGTTTAGTTGTTCAAACCTTTTATATCCCTTTTTAGACTTTAATGTTTTCATGAATACACATTTTGCTTGACACTTTTCATCTGAATTGTATGTAGAGATGAAGCTGGTGAACTCTGTGAAGTAATATTTTATTGGCCTGAATCTCTTATTTCTGCTTCCTCCCTACTCCCACCCCCCACCAGGATTTTCAAGGCATGTGGTAGATTCAGCTTGAAAATGTCATTGGTGTCATCATTCTGTAGTTCCTTTTCTTGCCTAGATGCGTTTTCTAATATTGCAGAGGAATCACAATTAATATTGGGTACAGGGAACTTCCTTGACTTGCTGCTCCTAGTGTCAGGGACACTGGTTGAGACAATTAATGTTAGGGTTGCTTTTTCCCTTTAGAACCAATTCATTGAGTTAAAAAATTATTTTAAAACTTCCAGTTTTCTAAGAGTATTTAATTACCATAAAATATTGAATATTAGCAAATATTTTTTCACATCTGCTTTTTTTTTTCTCTTTGACTTATTAAATGTTGAATTTACATTCCTGGGACAAATACTAAAACCATTGTAAAGTACCTCTACCACAAGGGGGCAGCATATCAACTGACTCCAAAAACAAACAAACAAATTAAAAACCAAAATAAGTTTCCAGAATAAGTGCTACAGTCAACTTAAGTTTCTCTTTTTGTGTAAATTGTGCAATAAGTCAAAAATCAATATGGTATCACAAAGAATGCTTGTCATTCCTATTTCCTGGCTTGTAACATGACTTTTTTGTAAGCATTAGCTTATTCTCTGATGAACCAGTTTTAATTTCAGTGATATCTCTATATCTTTTAGAAGCTTATAGAGATGGACTTTATCCTTGTTTAGGAACTGGAGTTAAGCAGGCACTTTTCCTCCAAGTTTCACTTTATCAACTTCTGAAAGAGCATTCTGTTCCACTGCAACATTTTTATGAAATCTTGTGGGAATTACCACGTAAGTAGGAGTTGAACATGGCCAAAAGGAAGAGGGATCTTCACAGACAATCCTGTAAGTATCCCCGAATTGCTCATATGGGTGTTTCATTAGCAATACTCTTTTTAACATGAGTGCAGCATCTTTAGGACTGAGTCTGCATTTTTAAGAAGAGATCCAGGCTGTGTCACTTACTATTGGGGTATAAGGAAGCCTGAGAATGCTAAGAGCTGAGGACCTAGAGAAGTTGTAAGCATGTATTATGCAGGCTTTGCTCCATCTCTAGCCAGCTGTAGGCTATGAAAAGAAGTTCTTCCCATAGTCCAGACAACTCCACTCAGGACAAAAATTTGGGATTTGGGTCCTAAAATTTAGTAGCAATGAGGAGTCCTTTGGTGTCACAGATGCATGATTTATTGAGGGCAGGGTAATATATGTGCAGGTCAGAATTTTTCAAGGGCTGAAACTGACATCTCTACAGTGTTGATAGCATCATTTCAAAGTTCTTTTGGTGGAGTTCACAGGAAGCTCCTAGGATTCTTGCCTTCTAATTGGCTCATGCCAATTAGTGGGACTATTTAGTCACATCTAACATGTGTGGTTTATTGACGGGGTTTCCTGCATAGCATTTTATCTGACTAAATTATTGAGTTTACCCAAGATCTCATTTGAATGTGAGGCCTATATATGACACCCATCCTATCACTGTCATTCTTTTTCCCATGGCACTGGAAAGATGTTAACATCATGCCTGAGCTTTCCATGTTTAGCAAAAAGCGTTCCAAGAAAGTGGCCTCTAAAACTGAGTAAGAAAAAAAAAAGTGAATGAGACACTGCCACTGAGTTACTCCACGTATGTTTACAAGGTTCTGAAGCAGGTTTGCTCTGACATGGGCATTTCATCAAAGGCCATGAGCATCATGAATTCTTCCCTTTACCACACACTCAAGTCTGTCTCAGACAAGGACTTCTACCTGACCTATTGCACAAGGTGCTCAAAAGTCAACCCCAGGGAGATCTAAATAGCCTTGTGCTTGCTGCCCATAAAGTCGGTTGATTACAGTGGGTCTGAGGACACCAAGGCTATCACCAAGTACATCAGCCACAGGTTAATTGCCCTCAGGAGGATTTGAGTAGCAAACACTAAAAGTTTTTTTCAGATCCACATATTTCTTAAAAAAATAGTAATAACTATAGCTCAATAAACTTTGATCTATTTTATTTTTTGACCTTGTAGCATGATGCTTATTTTAAGATGTCATTCTTATAATGAGCTAAATATTTTCTAATCTCAAGTTTAATATATCTAGTGAAATTTGTTCAGAAGAAAATAGTGGATTGCCTCCAATAATATTCCATTTTACTGCTTTACTAAAAAGGCAGTTCTGGTAGTTATTTTTCTAGGTAAGCCTTTAAGGAGTTCCGCAAAGCCAAAGCTATTTTTCATAATGATGTAATTGTTTTTTCACCTCCATCCTTCCATGGGTATACAGTGGAATTTCCAGGGGTACCTTCTGTGCCTGATGTGAATTAAGTCAAAAGCAAACAGAAAAAAACAGACCTCTCAAGTTAATGATTTTATTGCTTATCTTTGTATGGGAAGATGCAAAAATCTGAGCTCACTGAAATTATTCCTTAGATATGCATCTTAACTATCTAGGACCAGGATCCAGCATACAGAATGTTTCATTTGTCTCCATCCTGAATTCCCCTCAGGGCACACTTGTGGGGGGAAGTTGCAAGTGGCTGAAGGCTTGATGGTTGACAACATTTGTTGTTTACTGAAATGGCAGGCAGCATTTTTAATCTACACATTTTTCATATGAACTTGCATTTCATGTTTTCATGTAGTTAGTTTGCCAGATTTAGAAAATAAAAATACACAATACCCAGTAAAATAAACTTCAAATAAACAATGAATAATTTTTTAGCATTGGTATGTTGCATGAAATATTTAGGCTAAATATTTTTGTTACTGAACCAAATTTGTACTCACCTTGCATGCAATAAACCCAATCTACTGACACCGGCTTGTGGTGAAGGAAAGTGCAGCATATATTGCACTTTCAGACAGGAGTCAGACAGGAGTAGGAGGCAGCTAATATTCAAAATAATCTGAACTTCTCATTGGGTTTCAAGGAAGCATTTTTAAAGGTCAGGTGAGAGGGAGTGGGACTTGGGGTGTGTGTTCAGCTTGTGCACAATTCTGTTATTTATTGATGGTGAGGTAACAGGGCGGTTTACGGGGGTTAACTTTGTCAATCCTTTCAGGTTCCAGGAGGTCTGGGGATACATGCTCATGGTCATCAAGTAGTTAACTTCTTCCATTTGGTGGAATTTTAGCATCTGTAAAACAACTCAGATACTGAGTTATCTACATACTTGTGAGAGGAGCTAAAGATTCTGAGACTGCCATATGACTGATGTACTGTTTAAATTCTTACCAGTTCTCCTGACCCAACTGCTGTTTTTATCTTTACATGGTCACATCCTTTCAATCATTCATTCTTGAGGCAGGTTATTGTGACTAGGGGGAAGCCTGGGAGACTACAGCTTTTCTACAAACAAGAGGCAAGCAGAGGCCATTGGCGTAGACGTCTGTCCTCAAAAGGTCCCATGGGGTCCTGCTTGGTTACATTTTCAATTGATCCAATTGCATTGTAAGTAGCTAGGGCTTTTTTGTTTTTGTCTTTCAGTTGTCAAAGCTTTTTAAACATCACTTTTTAAATGTTTTGTATACTTTCAAATAATAATGCTAATGTAAATCTTTGTCATCACATTGACTCTCAAAATGATAACATTAGCATTTCTCCAACAAATGTGATATTGGACTTTTTTGAGATCTGTTTAAAATAACGTTTTTACATTTCTAAGCATCGTAGGTAATATAAAAAACAGTAAACATTAACATATGCCCTTTTAGCAACATTTGAGAGATGAACATTTTTAATCTTTTAGTTTATTCAAGTAAATTATGCTTATGGTTTTCCAATATTAAATCATCCTAGCATTCTTGGAATGAAATCCCCTATTAGGAGGCACTTGAAGAAATAGAGGTATGCTGTGATTTGCTTGCTAACTGGCTGATGTCATTGAACCTGCCATATAATAAAAGGTGTCTTAGAAGTTGCAAGTTTATCTGAGATCTGCCATAGCTTTTTTTCTGTAGGCAAACACTTTATATGTACTTAATCCTCACATCAGCCTTATGAGACAAATACTCTGATATTTGGAGGCTATGTCATTGGCTGTGTACAGAGCTGCAATTGTCATATCCTCCCAATGGACTGAGCTTTATATTATTATGACATGCTCTTGCCTGTCATAATAGGCATTATGACATGCTTTATGCTTTATCTCCATGCTTCTTGCCTCAGAGTGGACTTTGATATAAAGATCACACACCTATTCTCTGTTGGTTCGTGTTTTAAACACTCCATTCTTTTCCACACTTTACCTTCCACCTTTGTGTATCCTTGTTATTCATGTGTCCCTTGTAAGCAGCATAGAACTGGGTTTCGCTTTTTGATTCACTCTGCTAATCTCTACTTTTATCTGGGGCATTTAGTCTGTTTACATTTACCGTCTGAGCCACCAGGGAAGCCCAGTGGGAATTCTTTAGAACTTCACATTAGGGAAGCAAATCTCAGGTACCCCTGAGAAACTGCTCTGAGGAGGCAGGGCAGGGATTCAGGTTATACAAAGACTGCAGCAAAGCGGGCAGATAGTCTGGCCACCAAAGATTATTGTTAATTAAGGACAACCAGATCTCTCAAGTAAAGGAATTTTGCATGGAGGTGATGGAATTCCAGCTGAACTATTTCAAATCCGAAAAGATGATGCTGTGAAAGTACCAGCAAATTTAGAAAACAGAGCAGTGGCCACAGGACTGGAAAATGTCAGTTGTCATTCCAATCCCAAAGAAGAGCAATGCCAAAAAATGTTCAAACTACCACACAATTGCACTCATTTCACATGCTAGCAAGGTCATGCTCAAAATCCTCCAAACTAGGCTTCAGCAGTACACGAACTGAGAACTTCCATATGTACAAGTTGGATTTAGAAAAGGCAGAGGAACCAGAGATGAAATTGCCAACATCCATTGGATCACAGAGAAAGCAAGAGAATTCCAGAAAAACATCTACTTCTGCTTCATTGACTACACAAAAGCATTTGACTGTGCGGATCACAACAAACTGTGGAAAATTCTTAAAGAGATGGGAATACCAGACCACCTTACCTGGCTCCTGAGAAACCTGTATGCAGGTCAAGAAACAACAGTTAGAACCAGACATGGAACAACAGACTGGTTCAGAATTGGGAAAGGAGTATGTCAAGGCTGTATATTGTCACTCTGCTTATTTAAAACTTATATGCAGAGTGCCATGTGTGCTTAGTTACTCAGTCATGTCTGACTTTTTGTGACCCCCATGGACAGGGATTCTCCAGGGAAGAATAATGAAGTGGGTTGCCATGCCCTTCTCCAGGGGATCTTCTCAACACAGGGATCAAACCCAGGTCTCCAGCATTGCAGGCCACTTCTTTACCATCTGAGCTACCAGGGAAGCCCAAGAATACTGGAGTGGGTAGCCTATCCCTTCTCCAGGGGATCTTCCTGACCCAGCAATCAAACCAGAGTCTCCTGCCTTGCTGGCTGATTCTTTTCCAGCTGAGCTACCAGGGAAGCAGAGTACCTCATACAAAATGCCAGACTGGATGAAGCACAAGCTGGAATCAGAATTTCCAGGGGACATGTCAATGACCTCAGTTATGAAGATGACACCATCCTTGTGGCAGAAAGCAAAGAGGAACTAAAGAGACTCTTCATGAACGTGAAACAGGAAAGTGAAAAATGTGGCTTAAAACTGAACATTCAAAAAACTAAGATCACGGCATCCACCCCCATAACTTCATGGCAAATAGATGGGAAAACAATGGAAACAGTGACAGATTTTATTTTCTTTTGCTCTGAAATCACTGTGGAAGGTAACTGCAGCTATGAAATTAAAACACACTTGCACCTTGGAAGAAAAGCTATGACAAACAGCATATTAAAAAGCAGAAAGATTATTTTTCCAACAAAGGTCCATATACTCAAAACTATGGTTTTTCCAGTAATCATGTATATGGATGTGAGAGCCTGACCATAAAAAAAGGCTGAGCTCTGAAGAATTGATGTTTTCAAACTGTAGTTCTGGAGAAGATTCTTGAGAGTCCGTTGAACTGCGAAGATCAAACCAGACTATCCTAAAGGAAATCAATCCTGAATATTCATTGAAAGGACTGATACTGAAGTTGAAGCTCCAGGACTTCAACTACCTGATGCAAAGAGCCGACCTATTGGAAAAGACCCTGATGCTGGGAAAGATTGAAGGCAGGAGGAGAAGGGGATGGCAGAGGAGGAGATGGTTGTATGGTATCACTAACTCAATGGACATGAGTTTGAGCAAGCTCTGGAAGATGGTGAAAGACAGGGAAATTTGGCGTGCTGCAGTCCATGGGGTTGCAAAGAGTCAGACACGACTGAGTGACTGAACAACAGATAAGTTTATGACAGCTTCCCTGGTGGCTCAGTGGTAAAGAATCTGCCTGCCAATACAGGAGATGAGGGTTCAATCCCTAGGTCAGGAAGATCCCCTGGAGAAGGAAATGGTAACCCACTCCAGTATTGCCTGGGAAATTCCATGGACAGAGGAGCCTGGAGGGCTACAGTCCTTGGGTTGCAAAAAAAGAATCAGACATGGCTTAGTGACTAAACAACAACAATAATGACTTTATGAAATAAGGCTGTGATAAATTGAAGTCCCTCTTTTTATTGGTGGTCTCAGTCAGTCAGTTAGTTCAGTTGCTCAGTCGTATCCAACTCTTTGTGACCCCACAGACTGCAGCACACCAGGCTGTCTACAGGTATTAAATCCCAGAGTGAAAAAGGTTATCTCTCTTTTCCCATTTTGTAATATATATGCCCTAAAATTTGTATTTTTTTGCCCAAATGTTACCTGATAAGATTTGTAGTTTTTTGAATTAGACTTAACATAATTTCAAAAGTTTGTTTTTAGATATTTTCTCACTTTATTTTCCATTTTCATCATATACTACATCTTAATTATATCTTACTTTATAATTTTCTCACCAAATCTGTTAATTCATTTCTCCTTTATACATTTTCAGAATAGTCTGCTTCCATTTGATAGTGTTCCAAATAAGCTTCAGGTTGTCTTATATATATATATATATATTTCAAATTAAAAAAGAAATACCAACATTGAAATCTTCTAACAGAAAAATCTTTTGAGATTGCTTTGATTTAACAGATTAGTTTAGGGGTAAATTCACATTTGGATTTTCCTACGCAAGAAGGCTTGTTGCTGACTCTGCTCATACTTCTACTTGAAACCCCAAACATATTTATATTTTTCTTCATTATAATTCATACACATCTTTCATTGAGTTAATCTCTAGTGTTTATTAAAGGATAATTTTTTAAAAACTAAAATCGTGATTCTCATACAGTTATAAAATGAACATATCTTAAAGACTTTATTTTACTCATAATGAGGAAGTTTGGTGGGTGTTATACATTGTTCAAAAGTTGTTGTTATTAGTTGTTATATGTGTTCAACACAAACATATTTATAAGTGAGAAATATTGAAATAAATGTTTAAATGAAAACAAAACCAACTTTTCCACTGGAAAGGAGGATTGTCCTCTCCAGGATAAAACTCATTTTCATGTCTATTGGCAAAGGTTATTTTTATTACTGTGTTTTTTTTAGTGTTTTCAAATAGATCCCATAGAATCAGAATAAAATAATGGAGAAATTATACTATAATCAATGGAGTTGAAGCATATTTTTGCCATATAGTCTCCTATTGCTGATAAAATAAATCTCGAAGAAAGATTATTCTTGATCACAAAATAAGGCTGGTCTCATTAGACCTGGTCTGATTATTTTTATAGGTGCAGAAAGAAATTTAATTTACCAGACAGGCTTCCTTTAGTTTCCTCTGCTAAAAGTTTCATAAGAGTTCTCAAAATGCCCTTTTAAAAGCCTTTTATTATTTCCTTATCCTGAGGCTAGGAATCATATCCAAGAATCCCTCCCTCCTGGATTTTATCTGCAGTACCTTTTAATTGGATGATGTCTTCTTTTCTTTGAGGCTTCCTTGGTGTCTCAGATGGTAAAGAATCTGCCCACAATGTGGGAGACCTGGGTTCAATCCCTGGGTCAGGAAGATCCCCTGGAGAAGGGAATGGCTACCCACTCCAGTATTCTTGCCTAGAGAATTCCAGGTTGCAAAGAGTCAGACACGACTTGAGTGATTAACTCTTTTCTTGAGTGCACCAAAATATACCGAGGCAAGGCCAATTTTGTCCTAATAAAAGGAGAGAGCCTTTCAATGAGCTATGTCTATGTCCTCATTTTAACTTGATTGCTTCTATAAAGTCCTTATCTCCAAGTAATGTCACATTCTAAGGTACTGAAGGTTAGGACTGCAACATATTTGAGGGGAGGGGACAAAATCAACCCCTAACAAGGAGTTGAGTATCAGATCCTGGATCATAAAATGCGAATGAGTTAAACAATCTGATGACACAGGCCATCTCCCTAATTTTTACATATGAGAAAAACAAAGCTCGTTAGTGGAAAACAAGGAACACAGACCCAGGTGTCTCAAACTTAAAATGAGTACTCTGGTGATAACATGCCATAGAATAGGAGAACATCTCTTTATCCTAGACCTGCAATGGATAGCTAAGGGACTAAGGGGTGGAAACTAGGATAGGATGTTTGGGAAGAAAGCCTTGGCGCCAACCCCAGGTTTCCCACTGATGAATCTTAGAAAAGGCTGTAGGATTTTAGAAAAGAGCTTCATAGCTCTGACTCTCACAGAATGGAGATATTTCCTTATCCCAGAAGACCATGGCAAAGTATCTATGGAAACCCACATCAGGCACGTGCTTAGAATTGCAAGGTTCCTGACAAGGCAGATACCTGATAAATGACCCCTGTTTTGGAGGTTTGCATCAATAGACTTTGGTAAAAATAGCTGCAAAAATAATATTGATTATGATGATTATTTAACTCAAGTTTCAGTTAATTTTTAATTGGTCAAAATCTTTAAACAATAATAGTATCAATTCAGAGCCATTTTTTCCAGTTTTCCAAATCCAAAATCATAATTTGCCTCTATTTTTTTCTAATAGTTTTATAGTTTTAGCTCTTATACTTAGGTTGTTGATCCATTTTGAATTAATTTTTGTATATGGTTCAGGGTAAAGGTCCAACTTTGTTATTTTGCCTGTGGATATCCAGTTGTTCCAGTGCCATTTGTTAAAAAAAATGTTCTTTCCTCTTTGAATGCTCCTGCACTTATAAAAAAGTCAATTGGATGTAGATGTATGGATTTTTTTCTGAAATCTCAATTCTATTCCATTGGTCTATATGTCTCTCATGTAATCAAAATCACACTTTTTTGATTACTGTAGCTGTGTAGTAAATTTTGAAATTGCAAAGTATGTGTCCTTCAACTTTATACTTTTTCAAGACTGTCCTCACTGTTCAGGGCCCTTTGCAATACCATATGAATTTGAGAATAGGCTCTCCCATTTCTGCAAAACATATTATTGGGATTTGATAAAGATTGCATTGAACCTTTAGATCACTTTGGTAGTATTTTCACCATAGCAGTATTGTTTCTAATCCATGAAAACACAATGTCTTCCCATCTATTTAGATCTTCTTTAATTTCATTCACAAATGTTTTATAGTTTTCACTGTGCAAGTCTTTCCTCTCCTTGGTTAAATTTATTTCCATGGTTTATTTTTTTGGATGATATAATATTATAAATGAAAATGTTTTCTTAACTTCCTTTTAGGATTGTTCATTGCTGGTGTATAGAAACATGATGGATTTTTGAGTGTACCTTGAAAATTTACTGAATTTGTTTATTAGCTCTAGTAGATTTTTTTTGGATGTTTTGCAGTTTTCTGCATATAGGTTCATGATATCTGTGAGTATAGATAATTTCAGTCGTGTCAGACTCTTTGCAACCTCATGGACTATATAGTCCATGGAATTCTCTAGGCCAGCATACTGGAGTGGGTAGCCGTTCCCTTCTCCAGGGGATCTTCCCAACCCAGGAATCAAACTGGGATCTCCTGCATTGCAGGAAGATTCTTTACCAACTGAGCTACCAGGGAAGCCCTGTGAGTATAGGTAATTTCACTTTTTTTCTTTCCAATTTGGATAACTTTTATTTATTTTTCTTGCTTAATTGCTTTGGCTAGAACTTCTACTGCAATATCCAATAGCAGTGATGAAAATGGGTGTACTTATCTTGTCCTGATCTTCGAGGGAAAGCTTGTATTCTTTCACCATTTATTATGATGTTAATTGTTATGAACTGTATTTAAATGTTAGGAATGATGTAAGGGAAGTATAGTCTCTCCCATGCTGTTAGTGAAATTTAAATATAAACATTTTAATGTTGTTCAGTCACCAAGTCATGTCCAACTCTCTGCAACCCCATAAACTGCAGCATGCCAGGTTTCTCTGTCCTTGACTATCTCCCTGAGTTTGGTCAAACTCACGTCCATTGAGTCAGTGATGCCATCCATCTTACCTTCTGTCACCCCCTTCTCCGCTCACCCTCAGTCTTTCCAGCATCAAGGCCTTATCCAGTGAATCAGCTCTCGACATCAAATGGTCAAAGTGTTGGAGCTTCAGTTTCAGCATCAGTCCTTCTAATGAATATTCAGGGTTGATATCCTTTGGGATTGACTGGTTTGATTTTAATGCTTTCTACTGGCAAAAAATCTTGAAACATAAATAAGTGCATATACTTTGCCTGAAAAATTCAACTTTTAATCATTTATCTTCATGAAAAGGTGGAAATAAGTGCAAAGAATGTATTCATGTTTATGTCCATAGTCCCTTGCTTTTCATTCTCTTTTTTTCAGGTGTTAGTGTGGTGGAAGTATGAACCTCTTCTAATTTTACTATTATAAAAATATTTTTAAAGCTCTTAGAGATGATGTTTTCAATACTGAAAGGAAAGCAACACATAATAATAGTTTCTGTGTCTACAGTCACTAGCTTTCATTTCAAAGGCCTTGAGAATGTGGAATTCGGCCTTCTCAAGGCATGACACTGATAGTCAAGATTGTGGCAATGAGGACACCATCCAGGCAGACAGGTACTCTTTCCAGGACTTACATTTTGCCTGAAAGGAAGACTCAATTACTCTTGGTTGCTGTAAGTTCTTCCTAATGCATCACTTAAATTAAGCAATGGATGTGGTGGCTCATCCCTGGATAAGGAGTCAAGTGATGGGTTCAAGTCTTTCTTAGGTACCTGACTTGCTATGTAATACTTGTGTTAGGGGAAGCACACTGATTGAAACCACCCACCCTGGCCAGGCACCATAGTAACCATTTGCATGAGTTGTTTTATGACAGGAGATCCTGATAAGGAATATGGAACTAATAAGCCACCACCAGCTGGAAGAGTTCGGGAAAGGTCAAGAGGAGACACTGCCTGTCCGTCCACTTCCCAGAATCCCTCTTGCTAACATCCATCTTGGCTGAGCGATGCATGTGCCACCAGAAAAGACTCTAAATTAGAATGATTGGCCAAAGACCACCCGGAAACTAATCCCATCACCATAAAACCCAAGACTGAGAGCCACGCAGCAGAGCAGTTCTCCGGGTTCCCTTACCTACTGCTCTGCACCCGGGTGCCCTTTCCCAATAAAATCTCTTGCTTTGTCAGCATGTGTCTCCTTGGACAATTCATTTCCGAGTGTTAGACAAGAGCCCAGTTTCGAGCCCTGGAAGGGGTCCCCCTTCCTACAACACTTGCATCACTTTTCTCATCTGTGAAAAGCATAGGTCAAAAATGGCTTTGGAAGGGTATAGAAAAGTATTGATGGCAACAGGAACTTTCATACATAGCTGGTAGCGATACAAAATGGTACAGCCACTTTGGAAGACAGTTTGGCAGTTTCTTACAAAACTAAACATACTCTTACCATATGCTCCAGCAATCTTGTTCCTTGATGTTTACCTCAAAGAGTTGAAAACTTTTATCTACAAAAAAGAAAACTCTGCACAAGAATTTTTATAGCAGCTCTATTCATAATTGCCCAAACTTGGAAGCAACCAAAATGTCCCTCAGTAGGTGTACAGTTCAGACAATGAAATATTGTTTAGTGCTAAAAATAAATGAGCTATCAAGCCACAAAAAGCCACAGAGCAAACTTAAGTGCATATTACTAAGTGAAAGGAGCCAGTCTAAAAGACGATTATATGATCGCAACTATATGATGTTCTGAAAAAAAGGTAAAACTGTGGAGATTTGCCACAAAGATCAGTGGCTTCCAGGGGTGTGTGTCAGGGGAAGAGATGAAAAGACAGAGCACACACACACACACACACACACACACACACACACACACACACAGAGCACAGAGGATTTTTAGGGCAGTGAAAATACTCTGTATGATATTATAATGATGGATATATGTCATTATACTTTTGTTCAAACCGACAGAATGTACAACACCAAGAGTGAACCCTAATGTAAACTATGGACTTTGGGTGATTATAAGTTAATGTAAGTTCATCCATTGTTTAAAAAAAAAAAAGCATTCTAGTGAGTAGTGTTAATAATGGGGTGCCTATGCATGTGCTGAGGTGGGGGTATACTTCTCTCTCAATTTTATTGTAAACTAAAACTGCTTTTAAAACATATTTTTAAAAAAAACAGTACAGATGTGAGTTGCAGACATTCCTAATAACCACTCTGTTCTGTTGATTTAAGTCAGAAAACCCTCTGTCTTTGGTCTCTATGAGGCATGCTTGAGAAATACCTATATTCATGATGAAAACCTTCCTGCTGCATTGTTTTTAACAGAATCTTCATGGAAGAATTGAAGGGGTTCTCAATCCTGTAGAGTTTATTTAAAGTCATATTCCTGGCCCCCATCACAGACCCTTTCAGATTATTTGAAGATTCTGCCAAGGATCCCAGATGATTCTGATGTGGCAAGACTTTCAGTATTTGAGAACCATTCATCTAAGCCATAGTCTTCATATCCTGGATTTGAATCCAGGCAGTTTGACTCTAGAGTTCATGCTCTTAAACCACTATACACTATTTCCTAAATTACCGAATATCAGGAGCTTTTCATGGAAGACATATTTCTTTAGAGATAAAAATGTGAGGCCTACCCACAGAGGTGGCAGATGTAAGAGACAGATAAAGGGAAACCTGACTCCACCTCTTTATAAGAGCTAGCAGGATGTTTGCTCTTCCAGAATATTATCTCAGTTGTCTGGTTAAGAAAAAAATCACTCAAAGTATTTTAGGTAGAGAGAGATTTAATGCAGAGAAGTGGTTACAGAGATGTTATAAAGGGTTATGTTCAGTTTCTCAGTCATGTCTGACTCTTTGCAACCCCATGGACTGTAGCCCTCCAGGCTCCTCTGTCCATGGGATTTCCCAGGCAAGAATACTGGAGTGCGTAGCCATTTCCTTCTCCAGGGGATTTCCATTTCCAACCCAGGGATATAACCAGGGTCACCTGCATTGCAGGCAGATTCTTTAGTGATTGAGCCAGGGCTATTGTAGCAAAAAGGAGAAAGGGGTGTTACCCAGAGATAAGGAAGCTGTTAACACTCTGTTGTTGAGCTCTGAGTGTGGTGAGCTCTGGTATTTTTCTGTTGTTATTTTATCACAACATGTTCCACTATTTCACATTGTATAATTTCTGTACACTTATTAGCTTATTTCTATTCTTTATTTGCTTCTCTCTATTATCTATAAAAATTACCAAATTATTTGCTTAGTTCTCTGTTATCTATTCTCCATCTCCATCTACAGTAACAAGGATTCCATGAGGACAATGACTTTGTTTTATTCACTGCTGTATCCTCATGTTTAGAGATGACCTTGACACAGAGCAAGTGTTATAATTTTGAATAAGTGATGAAAGATGTAATAAAATTATAAAGTCTGCATTTCACAGCAAGTATGTTAACACAAATCTTGCCTGTAACAATGAATAAATGATGTATACTGTTTATCTTGAATGAAACCAGTGAACATATGAATCTTCTCTAGTATCCCTATCAGGGACTAACATATGAACTAGTTGGATGTGTTAATTAAGAGAATTCATTTCAAGAGACAGAAACCAACTTGAGTTGGTGTAGTCAGGATATATTCTCTCTGCTGACCCAGTTTTGAGAGGCTCAGCTCTCTGTAATCCAACTTCCAAGATTCAGAGCTAGAGGTCAGTCTTACCACTTTGCCAGTGTCCCCTTTGATCTGAGACTTGTCCGGAAGTCCCTGAGGAAACCCCTTTTTGTGACAACCAGATGGACAGAGGCAAAGGCATTGGCTGGACAAGGTACTGGATGCATATATGGTGCATTCCTGTGAAGACAGGCAGGACCCATGTTGCAGACCATGTGAGGTCTCCAGTCATGTGAAAACTAGAAAGAAGGTGGCAGGAATTCTGATCCATCTGATACTATTGCTGGTGTGTGTGTGTGTGTGTGTGTGTGTGTGTGTGTATTAGTCGCTCAGTCGTGTCTGACTCTTTACGATCCCATGGACTGTAGCCCACCAGGCTCCTCTTAATTTTGGATGCATGCAGCAGTAAGCAGCAGTTTGCAGCAAGCAGCAGCTTGCAGCAAGCAGCAGGGAGCAGTAGCTGGAATCAGGGTCTTAGTTTCCCAGACCAGGAGTCCTAACCACTGGGCCCCAAGAGCCAGCAGTTGTGGCTATGGTCCCTAGTCTTTGCCTGCCTAGTTAAGAGCGAATTCAGGTGGTAAAGTAAGAAGTTTATAGAAAAGTACTTGTGGAAAGCTGTACAGGAGAATTCAGAGAGTTGTACCTTTGGGGAATTTAAATCCTTTATAAAAGGGCAGTTTTCTGGTTCTTTGTCTTCCCTCAGGCCAATCATCTTGCTTTGTTCCCCCCTTGGTTAATTTGTCTCAGGATCCTCCCCCTGGGGGCGCAGGCACACCTCAGCCAAGATGGATCTAAAAGTGAAGGCTTCCAGGAGGAGCAAGACTCATTATGTCCTGGAGTTTTTCTCTGAGTTTTGACTCCAAGGAGCCATTCTGCACGTGTGTAGTATCTCCCTTATCCTTTACTCAGACACTGTTTTTGCCTCTTTTTGTCCTGGCCATGATTATTCCTTGAGATGTTTACAAGAGACAAAGACTCTCTGTTTACCCTGTTTCTGTTGTTATTTCCATTTCCAAGATTAAATGCGGGGCTGGTTGTAAATTCTTCAACTGGAGCCCACCATCTCTTGCCTCAGGAAATGCAAAGATGAAGCTGGCTGATTGTAAATGTCCAAACTGGAGCCAGTCTATCTCCTACCTCACTCTGTCCATGGAATTCTCCAGGCAAAAATACTGGAGTGGGTAGCAATTCCCTTCTCCGGGGGATCTTCCCAACCCAGGGATCGAAGCCAGGTCTGCTGCATTGCAGGCAGATTCTTTACCATCTGAGCCACCAGGGAAGCCCACTATTGCTGGTACTTGAGCTTATTGCATGGATTTGATTCAGTAGGGAGCAAACAGAAAGCAACTTTTTCTTTCTCCCTTTGAACCTTTAAATTTCCTTAAGGGAATTATTTTCTCGTCCTTAAAAATTCTTGGGGATATCTCACAGATGTGGGTGTTCCTTTCACATGTAATAACAGTTGATTTCTGTCACACAAAAGTTAATACATCAAATATAATGTGAAAACTCAAATTTTTAGTTTGAAACTTCACTCTCTTAGCTCTGGCCTAAACCCATGATTGATGGGGGGAGGGATAACATTGGCCTCTTCACTCTTCCCTTTCTAGACTTTGTTACCTATTCACTAAGTACTCCTTTGAGCACCTACAGTAATGGATAGGAAAGAGGAAGGAGAATTAAGAACAGAATTTGTTGGTTGGTGTGGTGGCCATCCGACATCAGGACCTTCAACAGAGTGGGTAAGAAGTTGGTGAATCCTCTCATAGGACATTTTAACAAGTTCTTTGGCAATCTCTGGGTTCGATCTCTGAGTTGCAAAGATCTCCTGGAGAAGGGAATGGCTACCCACTTCAGTATTCTGGCCTGGAGAATTCCATGGACAGAGGAGCTTGGCAGGCTATAGTCCATGGGGTTGCAAAGAGTCAAACACAACTGAGTGACTTTCACTTTTTGGCGATCCCTAGTCGAAACGTCTGACTATGGGCCATGCCCCCTTCAGCTGTTATTTTTGAGTTCTCTCTCAGCCCCTGAGCTTCTCATGGTCTTCTTTTCTGCTGAACTCTTGGTGCTCTCTGGGCAGTTTTCTGGATGGAGTCCATTGTAAGATGACCACAGGAGAGTCCTCTGTCTTGCTTTCATTGAATGTGCAGTTTGTTCCCAACACAGCTATAGTATCATTTTGGCACCAGGATAAGGCCAACTTAGGCACAACTTCTTCCCTTCCATCTTCTACAGGCAGGACTCAAATATTGAGTCCTTAAAGCTCCACAGATCTGGGTTAAGATTTTTCATGTGGGGATTTTTTGAAAGCTGCCCTGTGAGGAGGACTGGATGTCCAGAACACTGAAAACTCTCCTTACCAGCACTCATTGCAAGTCTTTTTATCTTGGTTTTTCCACATCCTTGAAGTGCATGATTAGCTAAAAATGCTAGGGAGTCATACTGACTGCACATCCTGTACTTGTGGCTAGAATCTCCTACAAGGAGTGGTCATGTTGATAACCATTGTATGTTTCTTGGCTTAGGCAGGTATGCTTAGCTGAAATATAACATCCATGCTGCTTCTCAGCTTCTGGCATTTCCTAAGCAGTGCACAAGCTTTGCTGGCCCAGGTGCCCCCTACCTTAAGCTCCATCTTCTTCCCTTTTCCCCACTTTCTCTCATCTCCATTACCCAGACACACAAAAGAAAGATTCTGGATGTTTTAACACTACAAATCATTAATAACAACATCTTCCTCTTTTTTGAGGGAAAGAAGGCTCCTCCACCAATACTTGATTGCCCAGCTTGAGTCAGATCAAGTCAGCCCTGACTAGGTAGGCAGAGTTATTTACTGTGCATAACACTTCTCAGGGGCCCATTACTCTGAAAGGTGAGGGTCAGATATCAGATAAAGGGAAGGGTCATGGACTGGACACTACAGTGGGTCATAGATAATAACCAGAGGGGACTACTAATTTCCACAGCTACCTCCTTATTTCAAGTGCCTTGTCCCTCTTTCACAAGGTAGCAATTTACCATATCATATTTAGTCTTTCACTTTTTCACTCCTGCTCTCAATCAATTTTTTTTAATATAATAAAATCACAAAGCAAGTAGTCCTAGGAAAGATGGTAGAATCCCAGACATAGAAGTCTTATCAGACTGCCATAAAGCCGAGTTTTCTGACCTGAAGTATAGTATGACTAAGTTATTTCAGTACTCTGACTTGTACTCTAGGAAAACATAAGAGTAAGGAGGGGACAAGAATGGTTGAGCTTCAAACTACAGAGAATGAGCAAAGAATTAGGAGAGAGGGTAAATCTATGTTCCTGTATACTCTTCATGAATCCCAGGCATACCTTGGAGATACTGTAGGTTCTGTTCCAGACCACCTCAATAAAGTGAACATCACAAGAAAGCAAATCACAGGAATTTTTTGGTTTCCTGGTGCATATTAAAGATATGTTTATACTATATTTTAGTGTAGTGGCTGATGACTTGATGGCAGTTCCTTACAGAAATGACAGGCAACATTTTTGTTCACAAATCTCTTCATTTTGGGCTTCAGTTCTCATTCATAAAAGGAGAAAGTTGGACTAACTTATTGGTTCCTTCAGGCAATGACAATCTATGGTGTCACTGATTGCCTTTCTTATTCTTATGATTTATCCCACCCTGAAAATGAAAATATTTTGACTCATTCAAAATCTTAAATTGGCATCAATTTTTCCCCTAAACTCATTTATATATGTGCATGTAAATATAGATTCGGTAAATAATTCTAGTTTGTCCTCTGTGTGTTAAGGCCATTTGTGTCTGTTGTTTTTTTTTTTCTATTTGTGTCAAGCTACCACCTATGCATTCCACATTTGCAACCTCTTGCAACCAAGTTGAAAAATCAAACTTCTTCCTCCTTCTTTGGCTTCTTCCCCACTCCTTTTTGATTCCAGTACCCCATCTCCATGTTTTCCTTCTATTAGTTTTGAAGCTCCTGGTCAGAGTTCAGTTGTCACTGCCTGAACCCTTTAAATCATGTCCATGCATCAGAAGAAATGTTAGCCCTTACTCTAGTTCAAACCTGGAGCAAACTAGAGGAGTCCTCTCATCTCAGAGAAGGAGCCTGTTTTGTATAATCTATGTAAAGTATGCTTATTTATCTGTTAATAACAATCACTCAGCTAGGTTGTTTGAAAACATCAGCAATTGACTTGTTTCATTTTTTTTAATTCAAGCTGGTATAAAATAGTCAAAAACAATGAATTTCGTTACATAGTGATAGAAGGTGGCAATTGACTTCTTTTAAAATTGTGATTCACTTCCAGAGTTCGAAGTGATATGTTCTCTTACAACAAATTTGAGCAAGATCTGTATTAGTGTCCTAAGTGCATGGCCTCATTAAGAATTCTGAGATCTGAAGATTCACTATCAGTAATCATAAATATGAGTCATTTCTGAGATCTAGTATTTGGGTTACAAGGAGATGTTGTATTAAAGTAAACATTCAGGCTGCTGTCAAAAAGTCTACAAACAATAAATGCTGGAGAGGGTGTGGAGAAAAGGGAACCCTCTTACACTGTTGGTGGGAATGCAAACTAGTACAGCCACTATGGAGAACAGTGTGGACATTCCTTAAAAAACTGGAAATAGAACTGCCATATGACCCAGCAATCCCAATGCTGGGCATACACACCTAGGAAACCAGAATTGAAAGAGACACATGTATGCCAATGTTCATTGCAGCACTGTTTATAATAGCCAGGACATGGAAGCAACCTAGATGTCCATCGGCAGATGAATGCATAAGAAAGCTGTGGTACATATACACAATGGAATATTACTCAGCCATTAAAAGGAAAGCATTTGAATCAGTTCTAATGAGGTGGATGAAACTGGAGCCTATTATACAGAGTGAAATAAGTCAGAAAGAAAAACACCAATACAGTATACTAATGCATATATATGGAATTTAGAAAGATGGTAATGATGACCCTATATGCAAGACAGCAAAAGAGACATAGATGTAAAGAACAGACTTTTGGACTCTGTGGGAGAAGGCAAGGGTGGGATGATTTGAGAGAATAGCATTGAAACATGTATATTATCATATGTGAAATAGATCACCAGTCCAGGTTTGATGCATAATACAGGGTTCTCAGGGCTGGTGCACTGGGATGACCTGAGGGATGGGATGGGGTGGGAGGTGGGAGGGGGCTCAGAATGGGGAACACATGTACACCCATGACTGATTTATGTCAGTGTATGGCCAAAACCACTATGATATTATAAAGTAATTAACCTCCAATTAAAATAAATTAATTTAAAAAATAAAATAAAGTAAACATTTAGACTGTCAGATGTGAAGAGCATTTCTGGAATACCAACCAAAACACTCTGCATGACCTCTTTTGACAAAGGGCCTTGATACAAATGAACTTAGGAAAGCAAAAACACTCACTGTCTGAAACAAAAAAGGCTGAATCCTTTAGCTTTTCACCTGAAACTACTGTAACATTGTTAATCCGTTATATTCCAATACAAAGTAAAAAGTTTAAACTTTGGGGGAAAAAAAGAAATGATCCAAGTTAACAGAAGACTAAATCAATACTCTGTTGAGTGAATTTACTGTTGTTTTTTTTTTTTTTTCTTTTTCCCTGTGGACATTAGCCAGTTTCCAGTAGTTGGTTGCCTTAGGATCATGAACAAATTCTCTAATACTGGTGGAAAGTAGGTAGCTCCTAGACTTGTGTGCCCTCCAGGATGCTGTTGGAGAACTTAGGAGCACTCTTATTAGTGCTCAGTGATTTTTTAAATAATGAGGTTTCCTGAGTCTTTTCAGTTCGATGCTGCCTTTTAGACAGCTCTCATCACTACTCTTTGGGTCTGAACTGCCAGTGTTGTCAATGACAGAGCTATATTTAAGAGTAAATAAAAATAATTGTGTCTGTTTTTAATGGACAAATAGATCTTTTGCCCTCTCCTTCTAAGACTCTTTCTTTGGGAGACCCAATTCAACCAGAGTCCTTAATCTAACATTTGGAATGTAAATAACTCTCTTCAGGGGTCTGGATTTCATCACCTTTGAAATGTAAACATCTAAGAGTCTTCCTGGCCCCTAGATAGTTTAACTAGCTGTCTGTCTTAGGCTGTAATCATTTACTTATAGAAGAGATAAGAGAGGATTTACTATTCCCATGGGTGACGGCAATTAGCTAGACCAAATAGCTATCTCAATTCTCAAGTGAACTTAGGATGAACTATATGGAAAAAATATATATACACACAAACTGTTCTGTTATGTCCTCTTGTAGGGAATACAAGAATACCATAAAAGTTGAAGGATGTGTGTTTTGTATGGCTGCAAACTGTCTATATAAATATGTGTGAAAATGGCCTTTTTTTAAGTTTTATACAAACTGCCTATGCTCACATAACATGAGCAGCATGTGCTTATTTAAAAATCAAACATCGTTCTTGCCTTTCTACACTTTGTGGTGAATTCTCTGCATTATTAGGATTTTTATTTCCACAATACTACAGACATCCACAGGTAAAGAATGGGCTTGAAGTCAAGGGTACAGGCTATGGTGATCCAGGCAGAAAAGTAGCTAGAAACCTGAAATCACCCCCAAATCAAACAGCAAGGCAAAGATCAAATCAGAAGCTAGCAAGCAAAAACATAGGATTGGTAGATGTGTATGATGGGGTAATCCTGAGGACAGGTACAGTCATGCTGAAGAAATTTACGGAGGCTCATAATACAGAAAGACAAGGTAAAGAGGGTAGTTAGAATTTCAAGGACAGTGAGGAAGTTTACAGAAGCCAAAATGGGCGGGATGAGCTGAAGAGCAAATATATTGCCTTACGTTCAGAGACCTGGCCCCAAGGCAAGCTGTCTTGATCAAAAGATTCACATATTTTCTGCTCGATGAATGCCAATTGTAAGGCTGGTCTACAGCAGCTAGAAAAAAAATGTGATTTTTATTTCCTCTACAAAGTAATATTCTTTCTATTCTATTAGAACTAATACCTGTTATTTTGTTACTTTTTGGTAGTTTGGAGAGAGTGAACTTTAAAAGCAATGTGTGTAGCAAATCTAAAAAGAACTGTTGAGTTCAATTCTAATAAAAATTTAAAGGACGTAATCCTGGTTCTGTCATTTACTCTTCCTGTGATAGTGGGCAAAAGAATTAACCTCTTTGTGAATTAGTTTTTTTCACCTGTAAAAAAAATAAGAATTTTAGTAGCATCTAATTCTTAGGGTTGTTGTGGGGTTACCACACACACACAAACACACACATTTTTTTATAAAGTAGTACAAAGTATGTTTAATAGAGTTTGTTAATATTATTATGCCAATTCATTTTTTAAAACATGACACTTATCATATCTCTCAAAAACCATTCCATATTTCCCCACTGCATCCTGGACTGCATGAAAACTCCTTACCCTGACATTTTAGCTTCATCTCTCCTTTTATTTCACATATACTATATCTTAGTTGGGGCTTCCCTGGTGGCTCAGTAGTAAAGAATCGCCTGCCCATTCAGGAGAAGCAGATTTGATCCCTTTTTGCAATTCCCATTAAAAGCAGGTAAAAAAAGATACTGTGGTATGGTAACTTAGGAGCTACTATCTGGATATCTGCATGAGTATCTTGGATCCGTCACTTAATAGTGTTACTTAGCTGTGTGGCTTTGGACAGATTGATCTCTCAGTTTCCACACCTTAAAAAATGGGGATAACATTAGTACTTTTTAATTAAATTGTTGTATGATATAATGCATGGGAAATACCTAACAAATGCTAGCTACTACTGTTATAAAGCTCTATAGAAATTCCACTATCTTGGTCCGTTATGAGAATTCTTGAGAAAAGTAGAAACAACCATCAGAGAGAGGTAGTGTGAAAAAAAGATGTATACTAATGTGTGTGTTGGGTGGAGGTAAAAAAGTGAAAGTGTAGTCACTGAGTCGTGTCTGAATCTTTGCAACCCTATGGATGGTATTCTCTGTCCATGGAATTCTCCAGGCCATAATACTGGAGTGGGTAGCCATTTCGTTCTCCAGGAGATCTTCCTGATCAAGGGATCAAAGCTGGGTCTCCTGCATTGCAGGCAGATTCTTTACCATCTGAGCCACCAGGGACAGATATTAAATAGTAATAATTCATAAGCTAAAAGTGACAGGGTAATGATGAGTCCAGAGTCATTCTCATCCATATCTTGTGTGTATTTAATGGACTGCTGGTCTTTCCTGTCTTTCACCCATTATCTTTTGCCAGTCTCTGTTTTGATTTGGGATTCCCAGGTGGCACTAGTAATAAAGAACCAGCCTGTCAATTCAGGAGATGTTAAGAAACACAAGTTTGATCCCTGGGTTGGGAAGATCCCCTGGGGAAGGAAATGGCATTCCACTCCAGTATTCTTGCCTGGGAAATCCCATGGACAAAGGAGCTTGGCGGGCTATAGTCAGTAGGGTCACAAAGAGTTGGACACAACCAAAGCAATTTAGCACTAGCACTTCATGGAAAAATTGGTAGTTCTTTCAAGCCCCCATACCACAGTCCTAGAGATGTCTCTGAGACCCAGTGACCACTTCTAAAGCATTATTTTTATACCTTCATATAAAAACTTCCTCTCATGCCATCTGATTGTACATAATCAGCTACCTTTCTTGATTATTACTCTCTACCAACCCCCTGATCATTTTCCTTATATTCATGTCCTTACCATCTATCCTATCTATCTCATCTTCCCTGCCTTCAATATCTTCTTACACAAATCAACTAACTCCCTAGTATCATGGATTCTTGGGTTACTTAATTTCAGTTGTTTTCCCCTTTCTTCCATACCAGAAATACCCTCTCATGGTCACATCCTGGACACAGTTATAATTCATAATGTCTATACTTCCAACATTTTAAACTCTAGTGCTACTTTCTAATTACCACCTCCTACATTTTCACCTGTCTTTCCTTTTTTTCCCACTAAAATTAGTGTATGATCTCATAGAGCTCTCAAGTATTTGACATTCTATTTTCTCTATCTTGCCAATTCATAACTTCAACCACTTTCTTGCCAATACACTCAGCCTTCTGTCCTTCTTGACCATCCTACCCCCTTGCTTGGATGCAATTTTATTTAACTGTCTGTTTTTTTTTTTTCCTACTTCACCTAAGGGTGCTAATCATAGCTTTCCTTTGTTATTTTCCTTAGTAGCATATCTCCAAGCATATGTGCCTCTACAAGCTCTAGTTCTACAGTCTCAACTTGGCCTTCAGTGCTAGCCAAAGCTCCAGTGGATTGATTTTTTAAAAGAAAAAGAAAAAAGAAATGCTTCTATGTGTCCCTCACTGGCTCTCTCTCTGCTTTCACTCAGTAGTTATTCCATACATTCATTACTGTCCTTCAGTCTTCTGTTTTCATCAAATGACCTCATCTACTTGGCAGAGAAAACAGAGTCCAGAACATGGGATTCCCTAAAGTTCCTCCTCCATCCCTCATGATAGTATCTATATCTGTATTAATCCTTACCATCATCTGTAGAAATTTAGTAGAATGGGAAACCTCCTTTTTCAAAACTAAATCCTACATCTGTGTTCCGAAACTCCCCTCCCTTCCTGTGATATTAGGACCTTCCTCCTTAAATTGTCCTTTCTCTTCCCTGGATCTTTGACATTTCACTATCTACTGGCTTTTTCATTGCAGTCAATAAAAAGATGGCAGTTCTTTGGTCATTGTTTTCACAATCAATATTTTTAAAAGAAATTGTCTTTTATAATTATCTGCACTTTTTTTACTTCCCATTCCTTCTTGAACCTACTGTAGAATACAGCCCCCTTCCCCTCCAGTAAAATAGCTCTTACCAAAGCTAACTCCAGCAGATACTTTTTAGTCTTTATCTTATTTGAACTCTTCATCAACTGATACTTCCTACCTTTGTGTGACACCATTTTCTTGTGATTCTCATGCAATGTGGCTAGTGCGTCTCAATCTCCCTTGCTGGTTTTCTTTCTCTAACTACCCTCTAATATAATAGCCTTTCCTGTGGTGGGCTTTATTTTTAGCCCATTCTCATTTCATTTTATACGAGCTTGTTACATGAGCCCAGCCAGGTTCTTAGCCTTAATTAATGGCCATCTATAGGCTGATGATTCAAACATCTCAGTGTCTTGATCTTGTTCCTAAACTGTAGACCCATACACTCAGTTGCTTCTAAGATACTCTTCAGAGATTGTCAAACTGAATATACAATATAAAAGTCTTCCCGTTTTTTCTTTCCTCTTCTTCCACCAAATGTTTCTCTCTCTCTCTCTCTCTCTCTCTCTCTCTCTCTCTCTCATATCTCCTATCTTAACAATCAGCCACATAGTCCAAGTCAGAAATTTTGGAGTCATTTTTGGTCACTTCTTATCATTCTCCTTCATCCACTTAGCTGCCAGATCCTACCTCCTAATTATCACTTGGTTTTGTTCTCCCCTCTTTACTCCTATTGTCAATGCTTTAATTTTAGTACTGTTTCATCAATAAAACTGTGGATTACTGCTAAATTCTTTTAATCAGCCACTCCTACTTAAATTGACCTCCACAGTGCTGTCAAAGTACTATATCTCAAAAACAAATTTGATTCTATTACTTCCTTGCTTTAAACTCTTTAGGGACTCCCACCAATCAAATAATAAAATCCAGATCCCTTGACATATCATCCAAGACTCTTCATGATTTGACTCATGACATTTCTTTCTTTAGCTTCTTCTCTATTTACTCCCTATGGTGGTGGTGGTGGTTTAGTTGCTAAGTTGTGTCTGACTCTGGCGACCTCATGGACTATAGCCTGCCAGGCTCCTCTGTCCTGGGATTTCCCAGGCAAGAACACTGGAGTGGGTTGCCCTTTCCTCCTCCAGGGGATTTTGTCGACCCAGGGACCGAACTTGCGTCTCTTGCATCTCCTGCATTGGCAGGCAGATTCTTTACCACTGAGCTACCTGGGAAGCTATTTACTCCCTATAGTTACTCACACACTGACCTTTGAATGGGTCGTATTTTCCCGTGTCTCCCTGACATCATACATGCTCCTCTCTTTTGAATTCTGAAATATTATATCTAAAATACCCTCAAACTCCTGCTCTCCTTTACATCCTTAAACACAAATTTAGAAGTCTCTTATTTATGAAGCCTCAGTGAATCCCCTATATTCAGTTAATCCCCCAACAAGGATTGCTCCTCTTTCATCCTGGGATATCCTCATAGCACTCATTACATGTATCAGAAGCCTGATCACTCCATCAGATTACAAACTCTCTGAGGTCAAATAATATGTTCTTTTAGTCACCTTTATTTCTCCAACATCTAGTACACTCCTGGAACTACATTTAGTAAGTGTATATTGAATTAAATGAATGAATTTGCTTTTGGCTTTTGTCTCCAAAAGGACAGAATCCTCCCTTATTTGGTTTTCCTCTCCAAAAAAGACAGATTTTTCAGATTATAACATTTTTATTATTTCTCAGAGTTCCCATCTCCTCTTCTTCCTCCTCTGCCCTTGTGGCTTAAAGGGATGTGTATGTGAAATGATGGTGGTTTCCCTTTCCAGATTTGTAACACTGAGTGAGATAGAAAGGAGCCTGGTAACAGTGGGTGGGAGCAGGGGCCCCTGGTAAGATTCAGCAGGGCAAGTGCTCCTGCTTGCCTAGACAGACTCAAACCAGTTGGAGGAAGGACAGGAGTATGGGTGTGGAAAGGGCGAGCTTTATCAGGATGCTGAAGGAGGCAAAAGACACAAGTAGGAAATGTGGCAGAGAGGATGCTGATACTAAATCACATATCAGTGAGGATACAAGTTTTTTCCAGGGATCTTAAAAATGTATCCCTGATGTCTGAGTTAGCACAGCAACCTACCATGTTTCTTGTAAATAAACTTATTCTTGAGAGAGATGGAGGAATAGAATATGCTACCCTACTGAATAGGTGTGATACCACAGGAGAACAAGTAGCCCCAAGGAGCTTGGAGGATGGAGTTTCTGATGGAAAAGTTTAAATCAGTGCAGACATGTGAGGGTCAAATAGTCTTAATGGAGGGGCATGGCTGTCTATAATGTTGATTGATGATGGGAGACAGGAGGGATATGGGGTCCATGAATGGGAATTTAATGAGGTTAAGAGAATGCTGGAAAGAAATGCAGGGGGCAGATAAGGAGAGAATGATGAGTAGTCAATATGGACATCAAACGCCTTCAAGGGGATAGGGATTAGTTGCAGGAGTGGTTGTTCAGGCTGGAGCACCAGTTAGTATGCCCAGCATTGTTAGAGGTTCAGCTCTGAGGGAACATGTTACACAGATATTATCCAGTAAGTCACAGAAAGGAGGACTTGGGTATGATGAGACTGAAAAATAGCGGAGCATGTAGTGTGGGGCTGTTGGACAAGGGAAAATCATAACTACTGCAGTTGTGGAGTTTACAACGGAAAATGATATGGAAACAATTACAGGGACAGTAATCACAGCCAGCTACCAATTGAAATGCATAGTAGTAGGTAGAGTTTTAGGCCTTTGTGGAGAGATTGTGGAGGTGAGGATCCCAATTCAGGTTTTAGGTACCCAAGATTTGCTCATTTACTCACTCAGTCATGTAACCCTCAGTCCTTGTGACCCTTTGAACTGTAGCCCTCCAGGTTCCTGTGTCCATGAGATTCTCCAGGCAAGATTACTGGAGTGGGTTGCCATGCCCCTCTCCAAGGGATCTTCCCGACCCAGGGATTGAACCTACATCTCCTGTGTCTCCTGCACTGCAGGTGGATTCATTACTACTGAGCCATCATTACTAATAGGTACCCAAGAGGAGAAACTAAATGATGTGACACCAATAAGAATACATCAGAAAGCATATAGAGTGCTAGTTTACAAGAGGCAGTGCACAAAGATGGAAAAGAGTGGGTTAAGAACAAATCTGAATAATCTATGGTGAGTTCCTTGATGCAGCAGGATAGACACTGGGGCCTGCCAATAGGCTTTAGTTCCTTGCAAGGTGTCATTACATGGTATAAGAGAGGATATGAAATCTTAGAGATGTAGGTAAGTAGGATGGGTAGGACCTTCAGTTAAGTAGTGGACAGTAACCATGGTGGCACTGTGTAGGGAACAGAGGCCTGCATAGATTGAAACTGAGGGATAAGGTAAGAGGAGAGAGAGAGAAAAGAGAGGGCAGTTGGGGAAATTATAGGAGATTCAGGTGGATAAACAGGTGGGATGGAAGAGTCAGGGGTTGAGTCTGGGAACAGAGAAAGTGAGTCTGGTCAGAAATTTTTTGGTGGGTTTTGGCATCGGACTGTGGTGATAGGACATCTGGCAGTGTCAGCATCAAGGCTTGGCCTGTTACATTGTGCTGAGACCATCATTTGCAGTGTGTTCACCTACTGGGCAGAGGTCATCATCTTGAAAGTGATAGGCTGCTGAGCTGAGGCCATTGCTTCTGAGATGATGGTGTGTAGACTATGCTCTCATCTGTTGCCTGCTTGTGAGTGATACCTCTAAGGACCCTAATGGGGCAGAGGGACCAGGAGCTCCTGATATGAATCCTGTGCCAGGATAGAAAAGGAATAATAGAATGGGGGCATGTCATTAATTTGAAGGTGCTGTTACAGTGGATATTGTATACCTAGACCTACAAGTGAAATTAAAAGATGCTTACTCTTTGAAGGAAAGTTATGACCAACCTAGACAGCATATTAAAAAGCAGAGTCATTATTTTGCCAACAAAGGTCCATCTAGTCAAGGCTATGGTTTTTCCAGTAGTCATGTATGGATGTGACAGTTGAACTATAAAGAAACCTGAGCACCAAAGAATCGAAGCTTTTGAACTGTGGTGTTGAGAGTCCCTTGGACTGCAAGGAGATCCAATCAGTCCATCCTAAAGGAGATCACTCCTGAATATTCATTGGAAGGACTGATGCTGAACTTGAAACTCCAATACTTTGGCCACCTGATGCGAAGAGCTGACTCATTGGAAAAGACCCTGATTCTGGGAAAGAGTGACAGTGGGAGGAGAAGGGGACGACAGAGGATGAGATGGTTGGATGGCATCACCAACTCAATGGACATGAGTTTGGGTAAACTCCAGGAGTTGGTGATGGACAGGGAAGCCTGGCGTGCTGCAGTCCATGGGGTCACAAAGAGTTGGATATGACTGAGTGACTGAACTGAACTGATAAGTGAGAAGAGCCCATTTATGGCTAGAAAGGAGATGACAAATGGCTCAGGAATAAAACGGCACATTCAAAAAGAGATCCAGTATATAGACATATTTAATAAAATCCCAACTTTAAACTTCTTGCTGATTACATAATAATTGACCAGTTATGTATTTTTTTCCTCATCTGTGAACTAGAAATGGAAGTACACACCGTATAGAAGTGTTGTGAAGAGTAAAAGAGAAAATGCACATAACTTAAGCAGTATTAATCCTGGCATTTAACAAAATCTCAGCATATGCTTGTATGGTAAACCGCTCAGTCATGTCTGACTCTTTGGACCCCATGGACTATAGTCCTCCAGGCTCTTCTGTCCATGCGATTCTCCAGGAAAGAATACTGGAGTGGGTTGCCTTGCCCTCCTCCAGGGGATCTTCCCAACCCAGGGATCAATCTCAGGTCTCTTACATCTCCTGAATTGGCAGGCAGGTTCTTTACCACTAATGCCACTTTGGAAGTCCATGCTTGCTGAATGTATCATTACTTATATACCTCGCAGCCAACCAGAAAAAGAATAAAGGTTAGCGGTTAGGAGACTGGGCAAGTTTAATGCATTTTGTCCAAGCCAATACCCTCCCTCTAGCACAGTTATATGAACAGACCCACATAGACTCTCTGCTGGGAAATGGGTGGTCTGAGAAGTTTCTTGGTGGCTGAAGTGAAACTGATCAGCTCTGGTTTGACCTGCTGGCACCTGCTGCTTCAGTCTGCATCCAGGCTGCTGTACTAAGGTCCCTAAGTCCCAGCTCACTGTGGACTTTGTCTTTTATATCTGATGACCCTGTGAGCACCATGTGATAATGTAAATATGAAATTGTATTATTTGCATTCATAATAATAATGTAAGAGTGAAGAAAAAGGTTATCACTTGAATGTGGCTATTAATTATGTTTTTCTATAGTTTTTCACCATCTATATTTAAAATGGAATGCATTATATATTGTTTTTAGTCACAGGTCAGTGCCATTTGGCAAAGGCTACCAATATTATAGCTTTCAGTTCAGTTCAGTCATTCAGTCATGTCCGACTCTTTGCAACCCTATGAACCGCAGAACACCAGGCCTCCCTGTCCATCACCAACTGCCGGAGTCTACCCAGACCCATGTCCATTGAGTTGGTGATGCCATCCAACCATCTCATCCTCTGTCGTCCCCTTCTCCTCCTGCCCTCAATCTTTCCCAGCATCAGGGTCTTTTCAAATGAGTCAGATCTTCGCATCAGGTGGCCAAAGTTGGAGTTTCAGCTTCAACATCAGTCCTTCCAGTGAACATCCAGGACCGATCTCCTTTAGGATGGACTGATTGGATCTCCTTGCAGTCCAAGGGACTCTCAAGAGTCTTCTCCAACACCACAGTTCAAAAGCATCAATTCTTCGGCCCTCAGCTTTCTTTATAGTCCAACTCAAACATCCATACATGATCACTGGAAAAACCATAGCCTTCACTAGACGGACCTTTGTTGACAAAGTAATGTCTCTGCTTTTTAATATGCTGTCTAGGTTGGTCATAACTTTCCTTCCAAGGAGTAAGTGTCTTTTAATTTCGTGGCTGCAATCACCATCTGCAGTGATTTTGGAGCCCCAAAAAATAAAGTCAGCCACTGTTTTCCCATCTATTTGCCATGAAGTGATGGGACCAGATGCCATGATCTTATTTTTCTGAATGTTGAGCTTTAAGTCAACTTTTTCACTCTCCTCTTGACATCACATAACAGGAGTTGAGGGGGCATAAAGGGGTTTTGGTAAAGGAAATCAGGCAGAGCACCCAAACACTAAATCACTTGACAAAACATATACTTCAGATCCTCTCTCAGCTAACAAGAAGAGTGTGTGTGTGTGTGTGTGTGTGTGTGTGTGTGTGTGTGTGTGGTGTATCCCAGGAAATGTAATTTAACTCCTGTAACTCAGGCATTGCCCATCTTCAAAATGGGAGCAATAGAACCTTCCTTCCTTGACCACTGGGAGGAGAAAATGAGAAAGCCTAAGAAGGTTTGTCACATTGGGCACATTCAGAAACTGTCTTCACTCTGCTTTCTCCCTCACATAACAAAGTCACTTTAATACCTACTCTTCAGGTTATTTATTGCTGTGTAACAAACTGTCATAGAATCTAGTGGCATTAAATATTTCTTTTGCTCACTAACTCTGTGGGTCTGGAATCTGGACTGGACAGAGCAGAGACAGCTTTTCTTTTCCACAATATCTAAGGGCTCAACTGTAAAAATTCAGAGGTTCAGTGTGACTTGATGGCTGGGGCTGGTGTCATCTGAGCTCATCTAGTTGAGACTAGCTGTGGGCTGGGACCTGAGCAGAAATTGCTGATCAGAACATCTGCATGTGGTATCTGCACTGACCTGAGCTTCTTCACAGCATGGTGACTAGGTTCCAAGTGCAAGTAACCCAAGATTTGTGCCCAGAAACTGTCACTGTCACTTCCGCCACATTCTAATGATTAAAAGTAGGTTATAACTATGCCCCGGTTCAGGGAGAAGGACCACAAACCCCACCTCAAAGAGTCTGTGGACATGATTTAAAATCACCATGTTTCTTTTTCTTTCTATCCTACTGACTTTTCACAATAAATACCAACAAGTAGTAGCATTTAAAAATTATTTTTGTTGTGGTGGTTGATCTTTAAATAAGTGCCCACTGGTGTTTGCAAGGATTGAAGAAAGTTTACATGGTCCTTATACTTTGGGAAACCCAGGGCACTTTGCATGACGGCTCTATGCCAGGCACTGTGCTTGCTCCTTTACATAAATCACCCCAGTTATTGCCTACAGCATAACAGTGATGTGAAGTATTAGCATTTCCATTCATTAGATGAGGTCTTGGGTAACATAGTCACTGTATGAAAAATTTGATATCATAATCCAGGTCTTTATGATATTATATTCAATGTTATTGCCTTCAGCTTGGCTCTGTCTTTGAAAAGAACTCCTAAGGTACGATCAATAAACATTTGAGAATTAACTCCATAAGTCATCTGTGCTATATACATAAATGTCTAATATGGTGGTATATTAATAGAGAAAGGACTGTGAAAAGGCATTGTGTTCTATAAATTATATGGGTTCTGGAAATGGAAAATACAGTTTGGTTTTGTGTTGGAAAAACAGTTGAAAAAAAGGTTGAGTGGATTAGCTATGTTTTTGTGATCCTGGTGCTCCTGTGTGGGTCACACACTGGTTGTCCTGGGATCAATGTCTTGATCAATGACAATTTTATTGCATGGGTGTGTGGTATCATGGGAATGGAAGCCTACTTGGAAGAGCAATCTTGGTTTGCATGTTAAATTCTGGTGTTTGGTGAAGAAGGACAGAAATACATTTCATTTTACTTCATTGTTACTTGAGTGTAGTGAAAGGGCTTCCAGTTGAAAGAACGAAGATACCACATATAATCCAGGAGGGAAGCTGGTGGCTCTTAAGGCAATGAACACACATCATTTGATGGGGAATTGGGTGGAATCACTGGATATGATGCTAACTGGATTTCATTTTTGTAGCAAAATGATAACCAGTATGTTAATTCAGGGTGCTTTAAACCACTTTCACATTTTTCTCATAAAGCTGGAACCCCTACCAGAGCTACTGAACCCAAGGCCTCTGCTCTTGGTAGTAATTGTTCCCTATCAGCCTCTTGGTGCCACCATGCTTCAGTGTCATGAACTAGAGGCATTTAATCAAAATAATTCAACTAATTTTCGTGTTCTTCTCCTGCACAAACCTGGATATATGAGAAGCATGACAAGTGAAATTTATACCGATAGGTAAAGTAAGAAGAGAGGTGATGGGATTTATTCAAGGTTGTTAAAGAGTTACAGGGTGATTGCTGGTGCCAGGAGCTAGAGAGGTCTCCTGAATTCACTCCAGTGGCCTCTCCAGCAGCCAGTGTATTGGTTTTATTCTCTACTGGCTTTGTTCTTTGCTAAATGGTATCTCATCTCTCAAGGAAGTTGTGTGTGTGTGTGTGTGTGTGTGTGTGTGTGTGTGTGTGTGTGTGTGTGAGTGGGTGTGTGTGCAAAGACAGAGAGAGAAAACCTAGTGCAGTGGTTAAAGTCTTAGACTTTAAGTCAGACAATTATGCATTCCAATCCCAGTTCACATTATTTTCAACATTCATTGGTTATAGGATAAATTACCTAATGGAGTTGGTAAAGAAAAGAATGATTTTTATCATTTTCTTTTCTTTCATGTCTTTTCCTAACCCCTGATTTTATGTATGATTTAGGAGAAAATTTCCCATTGATCTCCAAAAGCAAAAGATGGTACAGAGGGACAGAGCATAGTGGGGCTGGTAAACAGAGAAATGGATTCAGGAGACAAATACTGTTGGGCCCGTGCATAACCAACATCATTTTTATTAATGAACATTAACTATATTAATTGATTAATCTAATTCTTTAATTATATTAATACTCCCTTCAAGTAACCATTTTGCTATCATTATAGTAGGCTTCTAACAGAAACTGGCCAAGGTCAACTGGCTTGTTTATTCTGTCTACTTGTTTGTTTAATATCTCTTCTGTGGTAGGTGCTGCTTGTGTTTGTGTGCATGCATGCTCAGTTGCTTCAGTTGTGTCCGACTCTGTGCGACCACATGGACTGCAAGCTACCAGGCTTCTCTGAGGTCCTTGGGATTCTCCAGGCAAGAATATTGAAGTGAGTTGCCATGCCCTCCTCCAGGGGATCTTTCCCACCCAGGGATCGAACCTGCATCTCTTATGTCTCCTGCATTAGGAGGCGGGTTCTTTACCACTAGTGCCACTTGGTCTTTGTTGTTGTTGTTCGATTGCTCAGTCATGTCTAACTCTCTGTGACCCCATGGACTGCAGCACACCAGGCTTCCCTGTCCTTCACCACCTCCAAGAGCTTGCTCAAACTCACATCCATTGAGTCAGTGATGCCATCCAACCATGTCCTCCTCCATCATCCCCTTCTCCTCCTGCCTTCAATCTTTCCCAGCATCAGGGTATTTTGTAATAAGTTGGCTCTTCGTATCAGGTGGCCAAAGTATTGGAGCTTCAGCTTCAGCATCAGTCCCCCCAGTGATTATTCAGGATTGATTTCCTTTAGGACTGACTGGTGTGATCTCTTTGCAGTCCAAGGGACTCTCCAGTCTTCTCCAACACCACAGTTCAAAAGCATCAGTTCTTTGGTGCTCAGCCTTCTTTATGGTCCAACTCTCATATCCATACATGACTACTGGAAAAACCATAGCTTTGACTATACGGACTTTTGTTGGCAAAGTGATGTCTCTGTTTCTTAATATGCTGTCTAGGTTTGTCATAGCTCTCTTTAGTGGGTGTGCAACAAAGATGTTCACTTTGTGCCTACTCCCATTAGTTCATCCATCATCCATATGCCTCCTCTCCAGAATTTCTTTTACTGGATATTCTTTCTCCTTCCAGGACCCTGACCAACTTGACAAGTCATCTTCCACTGCCTCTGAGTTCATATATATGCTTACCCTGGGCCAATTCTCTTTAAACCAAGATGAATGACCAAGATACTCTCGCCATGGTGCTGCATATTGGGAAGATTTACCCTTAAAATGTACATCTTTCAAGGCTACCTCAGAGCAAAGCATAGTGCAGCAGCATTCTATTTTCAGCTTCTACCCACATACTGGGCCAACCCATCCATGAATCAGTTTGTTTCTCCATCAAGCTGGTCATAAGGAATCTTCCATTGCCACAACTAGTTGAGACTTGAGGCTCTGATGAAACAGTTTTCATAACTTGGGAGCCTTGGCACCCACATCAGTAGTTTAACTATGTTTTTGTGACCTGCCCATGCCCAATACTAGCCATACCACTTCCAAATCTACAATGAATCATTGCTGCACCCACTCAAGTTTATGATTTTGTGGACCTGACAGTATTCAGCTCATGATGGGAAATTCTAGCTGTATATTCACTTGGTGTCAAAGGATCAGGTGCTGTATATCTATCAAGGCTCAACAACATGCCTGGGGTCTTTTTTGAATGGTATCTAATTCTTCATTGCAGGTGGCATGGCTTTGCTTCAGGACATTGAGATTATGTTGTAAATCTCCTGCCAAGGCTCGCCATAAATTACACATGTCATCTATTCCCTCTACATGTACCTACCTTTAATACAATATGATCTATTGGGTCATATTGGCCAAGCAGCAAGGCTGCATACACACAAGTTTGGACCTACTACAGAGCCTTTTCTTAATTAAACCCCACTCAAAGTTGGCATTCTTGCATTGCATTTACCATTCTTGGTAAATGGGTCAGAACAGTATTTCTAAGTTGGAATTTGCTGCCTCCATAACCTGAAGAGGCCTATCAGGTGTCTTATCCATCCTACTTGATTGGTGGATGGCCAAAAATGTTATAATGCATCCTGTATGTTCATAAGATTGTCTGTGTATGCCCAAGATGACCAGATCCCTAAACACTTCACTGATGTGAATCTGTGATGGTTTTATCTCCCACTATGTGTTTTACTAAGGACTCAAATGTAACTTTCTCATCTGACCCAGTTAACATGATATCATCTATATAGTGGCCCAAAGCAATATTCTGCAGAATGTCCACATGTTTCATATCTCTTCAAACTATAACAGAATTGGAAAGTTAACATATCTCTGGGACAAAGCCACACATTAATTTGGTTGTCCAAATCACGTGAATGTGAACTGTGCCTGGGCATTCTTCATGATAAGGTTGGAAAGAATTCATTTGTGAGATTAGTGACCATGTCCTGTGTACTTAAAATCTGTTCTAGCAAAGATACCACAACCAATATGGCAGCTGCAAATGGATCTAATACTTGTTTGAGTTTGTGGTGGTTTATTCTCTTCCTCTTTAATCCCTTTGGATTTTTTATGATCCAGACTGATAAGAGGGAAAATGATAGGCCTTATTACCACTACATCCTCTAAGTCTTTAAGGATGGGACAAATTTCTGCCACTCCCCACAGGATTTTGTATGCTTTTTTTAAATTTACTGTCTTGGCCAGAGTGGTAGCGATTTCAGAGGCTTCCAGTTGGATTACCCCAGAATGATAGCTTTTTCCTTACAGGCTAAGGGACCAATATGGAGATTCTGTCATCTGCCATGTATATCTATTCTAGTTATATATTTGTGGATCAGGGAAATGACAAGCAGATTGTCTGATAGACTTATTAGGAATACAGTAAGTCATATCTGGGATAACTTATATACTCCCTCTCAGAGAGCCACGAGTATACTTTAGGTTTTCAGGCATCAATGTCAACTAGACCTCAGGGTCCAAGAGGCTAAATATGCCTGGGTAATTTTTCCCCAATGTACAATTAGCTAAATAAAAGTCTATAGATCCCTTTGGGGAAGGACTCTGTGAACTATTACCATATAAACTTGCTATAGAGCTGCAGTATCCTTCCTTCTGGGGACCTCACATCTATGCTGTCCCTGGAGGCTTACAAGACAAAATACCCAGGGGAGTAGGTCTGTTGAATTGAGTGTTAAAGTGAGAATCAGCAGGTGTGTGTCCCATAATCAAACCCATCAGTCTTTGGAGGACCTGAGGTAGGTCACATCCTCTGTCATGTTCAACACCCAGTAAATGTCAACTCAATATTATAGTGAAGTAAATGTCCTATGGTGCTTTGAGTAATTTTACAAGACCCTGTAAAGATATTCAGACCCTCATCCAAACACTTATACAATGCAGCTATTCTAAAAGCAAATCTTTCTTGAAGAAAAGACTTGTGGTGAGTGGCTCTGTTTAAGAGACATTCAAAGACTGGATCTGGTCTATTCAGTACACACAGACACACACACGCACGCATAGCAGGTATCATCAAGCTAAATTCTCAGACACTTCCTGCAGCATAAAATCTCTTTGTAATAATACTAAATACTTTTTAAGTGCCCACATGGAATACACCCTTTAATAATAACAAAAAATGGCTAACAGTGACATTTATTCTGACATTCTTTACATCCAGAAAACAACTATCGGCTGGCTGGTAAGATTAGTATTAAAATTTAAAAATTTGCTAGCATACACTATTAATATTACTTACGCAATTACTTTTACTTAACTCCATTGTCATTTTAATCCTGAGACGTCTACAGCTGAAAGAACAACTCTAAATAGGACCTAAGAGGGCAGTTGATGTCTCTTAAAGCAAGAGCTGCATGGTAATGTAAAGAGGATGGTTAACATAAAATGTAAAAATCAGAAGTCAGGAAAACACAGGAAACAAGTGGAGATGGGGTGCTGAAATTTGTCCCTGATTCCAAACTCCATTGAGTGGTTCTGCGACCAACACTAAAGCTGCTTCTCCCTTAACCAATCATACAAGATAAACTCAGGTTTAGGAAAACACTTCCCTATAGGTCTCAAACAGTGAGAATCTTCTGAAATTTTCTAGATGTTTTTGTAACATAAAGAGCATTGTGTGATTCTGCTACATATCTGGACACTAAGTCACATGATAAGATGTTCCTCTCAGACCCTCTCCAGGCTGATAAGAATGTTCTGTGTGTGTGTGTGTGTATGCATCTATGTGATGGGGGTAAGGAGCAGAGAACAAGAATGAGAATACACAAAAGTGTATACTGTGAGACCAAGACATTAGATATACACAGATATATTTTCTGTAAAGTCTCTGTATAACTTCCTTTTCATTTAACTGTATGGGTATTTGACAACTTTCATGTTAATAAAAATACAATTCCATAACATCAACTGTTTTTTTTAAATTAATTTATTTTAATTGGAGTCTACTTAACAATATTGTAGTGGTTTTTGCCATACATTGACATGAATCAACCACAGGGGTACATGTGGCTCCCCCAACCAGAGTCCCCCTCCCACCTCCCTCCCCATCGCATCCCTCTGGGTTGTCCCAGTACATCGGCTTTGAGTGCCCTGTTCATGCATTGAAATTGGACTGGTCATCTATTTCACATATGATAATATACATGTTTCAATGCTATTCTCTCAAATCATCCCACCCTCGCCTTCTCCCACAGAGTCCAAAAGTCGGTTCTTTATATCTGTGTCTCTTTTGCTGTCTCCCATATAGGGTTATCATTACCATCTTTCTAAATTCCATATATATGCGTTAATATACTGTATTGGTATTTTTCTTTCTGACTTACTTCACTCTGTATAATAGGCTCCAGTTTCATCCACCTCATTAGAACTGATTCAAATGTGTTCTTTTTAATAGCTGAGTAATATTCCATTGTGTATATGTACCACAGCTTTCTTATCCATTCATCTGCTGATGGACATCTAGGTTGCTTCCATGTCCTAGCTACTGTAAACAGTGCTGCAATGAACATTGGGGAATACAGGTCTCTTTCAATTCTGGTTTTCTCAGTGTGGATGCCCAGAAGTGGGATTGCTGGGTCATATGGCAGTTCTATTTCCAGTTTTTTAAGAAATCTCCACATTGTTCTCCATAGCGGCTGTACTAGTTTGCATTCCCACCAACAGTGTAAGAGGGTTCCCTTTTCTCCACACCCTCTCCAGCATTTATTGTTGGTAGACTTTTTGATAGCAGCCATTCTGACCAGCATGAGATGGTACCACATTGTGGCTTTGATTTGCATTTCTCTGATAATGAGTGATGTTGAGCATATTTTCATGTGTTTGTTAGCCATCTGTATGTCTTCCTTGGAGAAATGTCTGTTTAGTTCTTTGGCCCATTTTTTGATTAGGTCATATAACACCAGTTCTTAATGAGATACATCTTGTGCTGTCATAATTTTATCTATATTACTGCTTCAACAATGGAGAAATCTAAAATACTCCTAGTATTCTGCAGATACATTGAATGTGTGTTTGTACATAATTCAATTGTTATATCTGTATATTCATATGCATATATTTTTGTTTAAAGCTTTGTTACATTATACATGCTATTTTATGTCTTTCTTATTTGTAAATATCAATGTGTCTATTTGCTTTTCTTTAATTTACTGGTACTGAGCAACTTTGGATATTTGATTGCAACTGTTTTTCACTTTTGATTTATTTGTTGATAAATTTGAATATTACTGTTCTACTTAGTCATGTTCATTTTTATGTAAGTCACATTAGTTATATGCCACTAAATTATATTCTAATTATTTCTTCCATTTTCTGATATCTTTAAGTGTATTGTATTTGGCAATGGAATTTTTAATTTCCCCATATTATTCCAAAGCATATTACGTTTCACCATAGAAATAGTGAAATAACTATTGGTATGCTTTTCCTTATTGATTTCTCAAATATTCAAAGATACACTCCTTTATTTCTTTTTGGCAACTCTGACCTACATCTTAGACCCACTTCCACACACCCCCCACCCCCATTTTCTTTCTGTGATTTTAGGAGTCAGTAGTTAAAACTCATTTCAGCCAATACTGTCCCCCTCCCTGTGGTCCAGTGATATAAGCAGACAATTTCAATCACTAAATTGAAAACCAGGGAAAAGTTAGTTATATCCATGAATCTGAGTGCATTCTTTAAATGAGGTTAATGAACCCAATTCAACATCACTGTTGTGAGATGACTGGGAAATTATGAAAAGTCTAGCCCATAGGAGGCTTTCATTAACTGTTACTCTTTGCTACATTCCATTTCCTCTCTCTTGTGAAAGAAACTATTTTGCCATTCACTTAATAGCATTACAGTCAGAGAGAACAATGAGAAGTGTAGAGGAAGACAGGAAAGTAGGTGCTTATTGTCATAGTGTATTACTCAGCTTCGGTGGCATTTGGCATGTCACCAAATGGAGTTGGGGAATGGGGAGAAAATTAACTAGTTTCTTTTATGTCATGTTTTTTTACTGTTTGATTGAACAGAAGACAAAACACAAATGTTTCCATTGAGCCTAAGAAGGAAGAAGTAACTGTATCTTAATTAGTATTTGTTGGCTGCTATAGCCCAATCCAGTACTCTTGCCTGGAAAATCCCACGGATGGAGGAGCCTGGTAGGCTGCAGTTCATGGGGTCGCTAAGAGTCAGACATGACTGAGCGACTTCCCTTTCATTTCACTGTTGCATTGGAGAAGGAAATGGAAACCCACTCCAGTGTTCTTGGCTGGAGAATCCCAGGGACAGAGGAGCCTAATGGACTTCTGTCTATGGGGTCGCACAGAGTCGGACACGACTCAAGCGACTTAGCAGCAGCAGCAGCATAGTCCAAAGACAGGAAATTTTAACTACCACACAGAGGTCAGCAGGTTCAAGTAAATCACTGCTAACCTTACAGGTCCTCCAAAGCCTGTATAAGCTGGGTATAAGCTGTGCAGAAGAATGTTGAGACCACTACAAAAACTCATGTTTTACATCTATTTGAGTGAATGTAAAGAATGGCCTCCATTCTATTCTAAAATGTGTACCACTGGTGAGACCTAAACCATATTCAGAATCCTAAACCATATTCAGAATCCTGCTGACCAAAAAGTCTGGGAAATGTAATTCACAGGCTTCCAGCTTCTGCAACACAGAGGAGAACACAGAAGAGGATGGAAAGACTGTTCAATACTAGTTGACAATATCTGGAAAAGTCCTCTGAGTTTTATTCCTCTAACCTTCCTGATTTTTTTAAATATCTGATTCTCTATGTTAAATAATTTCTGTTTGAAATACCTAATGCAATTTCTCTTTTGCTGACTGAATCCTGAGGGATGCACACTCCCCAGATTCTGATTGAATAGTTCTTATACAGTTATATACGAACTGTGATTCATATTTTGAGAAACAATGTTTTTGAGGGATTCTCCCTCCCATACTAGAAGGGATAAGCTACACTCTTTTATGCATGCCTTGTCCTACTGGCTGTTTCAGCGGAATATTTCTTGTGTGTGATCTTTCCAGTAATTTCTTCAATGAGTAAAGGCTGCACTAACTTAGAGAGGGACAAGAAAGAACATTAGAGAAACCCAATGACTCAGGTAATCTGGGTAAATTATTGAACCACAAAAACAACATAAAAATGTCCTTAAGAGCCTAGCACTCCAAGTCTCTGAGTTTACTATTCAGCTCCCGCCAGTTGTTGGCAGTTAGGAATGCACAACAAATACTGCCAAATCTTCAAATGTTTTTAAGATATTTTTTTTCTTTTGTATGAAATGCAAAATGTTTCAAATGTTGACAGGGAAGTAAATAAATAACTGTGCAGTTAAAACACATCTGTGGGCCAGACCTAAGGACTTAGGGGCCTAGGCTTAGGGACCATTGATTTTTGACCTTTGCCTAGGACTTCACTGTGCTGGATCATGAGAAATCAGAAATAAACTGTCTTTTGTTTCAAAATGGTCCCAGTCTATGGAGAAGAGAGGCACACAATCAAAATACGCATATGATATAGGTATAGCACAGAAGAGGGTGGAATTAAGGCTAAGTAGGAACAGGACATGTTACCTGGAAGAAGTGATATATTATTTGGATTTCAAGGGGTGTATAGGGATTCAGTAAGAAGATGCCTAATTACAGGGAAAGGGGACATTTCAGGAAGAAGACGCAATATATACAATAGCATTACATCATGAAATAACAGCTTTTATAGGAATCTGTAAGAAGATTTTAATACTGCCAAATAAAGTAAAAGCAGTGTGGGGAGGTAGGGACAGTGGAAGGGGATCAGAATAGGAAGTGAGGGGGGAGACTAATAGTGCAAAACTGTGTCCTTTGACTGTCTAACAAGCAAAGGTGGGTCAGTAATAAATGGCAGGAATATGGAAATAGATTGGAGGACTTGAGATCAGAGGAAAGGAGACCAGTGAGGCAAATTTTATAGTTCTGACAAGAGACAATGAGGATTTGAAATACGGCTGTGGAAGTGAAAATGCAAAGGACAGTATACCCAAGAGAAACTTTTGCACAGATGCACCATGACACACACCCATCAACAGAGAAATGGATAGATATTTTACAGCATTGACAGTGCGTAAACTACAGCTACATGGATGAATTTCAGAAATAAAATTTTAGCGAAAGTAACAAGCCCCAAAATGCTCCCTAGAAAAATACCTAAATTTTTGTCAAATTTGAAAACAAAACTAAACAACATGGTTTAGGCATATATCTATGTACTGGAACGTACGTAAAAAGAATATGGGAATAACAGCTAATATGAATCAAGATAATTGTTTCTTTGGAATTTGGGGGAAAGATGGTGAGGAGATTCAAATAAGCAATATTCTAGTTTTATTGTTGGGTCCTGGAGTTCCAGTTTTTTAATGGTAATTTAGACGGGTAGATCCATAGTTAAGCAGGACTTTAGCGCTTGTGATGAAAATGCATTATGACCAAGGCTTCTGCTATTTTTCTGTTCACTGAGGGCTATAAGAAAGGTGGGAGAAGATACCTTTCAGAGCGATTTTGGTGATGGAATAAATTGGTTTCCAGACATTCTTTTCCTTAAATTGGTTTTAGATTAGCTCCTCCAACGGAAGAGACATCACTGTGTTAAGACCACGTGCTTTTACATCCCGCGCTTTTTGCCCTTTGCCCTTGGCCGCCTTCGCTTCCCCTCCAAAGGGAGGTTGGTGACGCCAAGCCTTGGGGGGAAGGGAGGGGGTGGCCTGCGGGTCTGAAGCGTTCCTATTGGTGGAGACAAGGAGCGAGAAAGAGGCTTGAGCTGAAGCAAGGCAAAGAGGGGCTAAGGGGCAGGGCTCATCGGGAGGCGGGGCAAGAGGAGCTTAGCAGGAGTGAGGCGCAAGAGCAATTGTCAGCGCCTCGCTGCGATGGCGGCGGCGCCGAGCGCTGTCACACAGCTGACAGCGCAGTCTTCCCCTCAGGAAGCTACCGTCTCTGTCGCCTCCTCCTCCTCCTCCTCCTCCTCCACCGCCACCGCCTGAGCGGCGGCGGCGGGGGCGGCGGCAGCGATTGTGCCTGCCTCCTCTGCCACCTCCACGCCTGCCTGCCCGCCTGCCGGTGACTGTGGCGGCGGCGGCGGCGGCGGCTTTGGCGGCTCCACTATGGCGGCGGCGGGGAGGGGGGGCAGTAGTTTTAAAGTAGACACCCGCCCTTGCCTGAGAGAAGGTGAGTTCCCGTCCCGGGCTGTGGGGGAGGCCCCATCTCCTTTGCTGCCTCTCTTCTGCCTGCCCCAGAGCGGACTGGGCGCGGTTCGCCACCGCCCCACCCCCCACCTGCTGTGGCGCAGTAAAGGCCAAGCTCGCCCCGCCCCGCCCCGCCGTGGTAGCCCCGAGTGTGCCAGAGGGACGAAGCAGAGAGGGGCTTCCCTACCTCCTGTCCGAAAAGGATGGGGGCCCCCAGGAAAAGGAACTGCAGGTACTCACAAGCCAGGAGTTCGAAGGGAAGGAAAAAAAAAAAAACAACAACACTTAATTTCTCTCCCAGCCGGGGCACTTTAGTGTGCTCTCTCTAGGAATCCGAGGTGTGACTTGGTGAAAGGAGAGAGGGCAAGGTAGAAAAGTGCGCTGGAACTAGAAGGTCAGGGAGAGGGAAGGGGGACTGACGGCGAGAGGGGCCAGAGATGAGAGAGAAACGGCCAAAGAAACGAGAGGGAGGAAATTTCCCTTTGGGGAAATTCAGCATCCTTCAGTGTAGAAACTTTGAGTAGTGTATTTAAGGAGAGACGAGATTAGACATTTGGGGAGGTTAGAGTGTATGTTGAGCTTTAAGGTAGGATCGGTTGGATTTTAGAGTCGTAGGGTCTGGTGGAGGGGGTTGTACCGAGGAAAGAAGAGTGGCAGAGGCACAGATTTCAGAATTTCCTTTGGCTATTTGAGGGTGTAACCTTCCAAAGCAAGGTTTTCGTGCCCATCTTTAAGGTGGTTTTAGCCTTAATAAATAATGTACATACCAACACACATTACTCCTAACATAAGATATTTCTTGACGATTTCGGTCGAAGTAGTATTTAGTTCACACAAAGTACTATATATTTGTGAACAGCCTGCTAATAGCAAACTGTAAAATTTGCCATTGAAATGTGTTTTAAAGCAGTTTTGGAAATGCTTCTTATCTGGGTGAGACCGAGTCCACCGCAGAAGATCTCTGTAAAGCATTTTGCCATCGTAAATTTCGTTATTAACTTCCAGTATATTCTGTGTTACCGTATGCTGCTAATTTGCCTCTAAAGTGAAAGATCGTGGACCCCCAAATAGAGTAAAATAATCTAAGTTACTTTTTCCTAGAAGTAAAAATAAAAGTATTCCATAAAAATAATTTTCACATTCTTAAATGATGTATCCCATAACCTATGACATCTTTCAGTTTGGAGGAGTGGCAAAGCAGAAGAAAATCCCTTACAATGTTTGTCATAGGCACATTGCATAAATGGCACTTACTAAATATAGAAGTTAGAAATACACTGTATATGATGGGGTTTTTTAATTTATGATCTCTTTTACTGAAGACAGCTTTTGAAAGACTTTTATTTAGTGTCTTCAGTCATCCTGGACTTAAACACTGTTGCTCAGGGATGAAAGTATGAAGCCTCCTGGAATTTTTGTTTTCATACCAAAGTTTTCTGTCTATAACCAACACGAAGGAGAGAACAGTTTTTCAGGAGTCAAGATCACATTTCAGTTTGACTCACATGGCCTGTTCACAGTAAGGTTTAGGACCAGCATCTTATGGAAAAGATGGCTTTTTGCCTGGCTCTGTGACTGACTTGGTTGCAGTATCTTTGAATATATGCAGGTATTAATGGCTTTAAGAGTTACAAATTCAGAAAGTAGTGGCAATACCCTGTCTATACTACTGCTAGCTGGTAAAAATGAGGAGAGCCCTAAAATAGGAGTCTGCTGAATCTAGGTTCTGGTGTTAGTTTATCTGCTAGATTTTTCTGACCCTGAACAGATCTCAAGCTTCCTGGATTTGGGTCTTGACATTTATGAAATACAGGTATTGAACTAGCCAAACTCTAGCTCAATTTCAGATCTGAAATTATGAACCGTTATTTTGCAATTCTGCATTGATACTCTTTCAATAGCATTTCCATGGCTGTGCACTAGAACAGTGGTTCATAAACTGTAGAAACCTTGACCAACATTTATGACCTGACATTCAGTGAGTCATACAATCTGTGTTGTTAGTGTTGATACAGTTTACTAGGATATGAGAAACCAAATATAATTGCTACCTAAAAATTATCTCTTACCATTTCATTTTGGGTAAATATTCTTCATTAACTGTTCAGTGCAAACCAAAACTCCTGACTTTTCACTTAACAAATGATACGTAGTTAATATAGTACACTTTCCAAAATGCTATTTAGGTATCAAGTTATTTTTGTTTAGATATTTGTAGAGGCCATTAATTGTTACCAGTTATGATAGTGGATAAAGGAGAGGAGAGAAAAATGTTTCTTGGTGGTGTGCCAATATCTTTTGCTTGTTTTGTTTTTTAAGTCCTAGTTAGAAGATGACTAACAAGTTGCAAATAATTGTCAAGGTTCAGATTATTACAAATCCACTACAGACAGGACCATTAAAAGTTACTTGATGAAACATTTGCTGATACATTTTCAACTATAGTCAGTACTCCTGAGGCTTTCATCTGTCTTGGGGTTGGTAATGAGCAAATGTCAGTGGAGATTAGAAATTGCTAAGCAGGGAAGATTAGAAGCTTTGAAAGGTTACAAGTGGGAAATTGGACAATCAGCTTAAAAACAAATCAACAAATAAATGAAATGCCAAGTGAACACGTATGAAAAAAACACAAACAAATTCACAGAGAGGGGCAAGTCATGATTTTCTAGGACCCTTCATATTTCATTTGGTGAAGTTTTTTTCAAAAATGTATAATGGCTCAAAACTGAGTTTTCATCCAGTATTGATGTTACCATGTGATCATAGTAAAATTATCTAAATGAAAATAAACAGAAACCCTTGTGTATTTTCCTCTTCCTTTTAAGAAAAAGAAATTATTAAATAGATTCTGGGTTTTTTAAAATTATTTTTGTTAGTTGGAGGCTAATTACAATATTGTAGTGGTTTTTGCCATACATTGACATGAATCAGCCATGGATTTACATGTGTTCCCCATCCTGATCCCCCCTCCCACCTCCCTCCCCATCCCATCCCTCTGGGTCTTCCCAGTGCACCAGCCCTGAGCACTTGCATCCAACCTGGGCTGGCCATCTGTTTCACACTTGATAATATACAGGTTTCAGTGCTATCCTCTCAGATCATCCTACCCTCGCCTTCTCTCCAGATAGTCCAAAAGTCTGTTCTATACACCTGTGTCTCTTTTTCTGTCCTGCATATAGGGTTATCGTTACCATCTTTTTAAATTCCATATATATGTGTTAGTAGGACATCCTGGCATTTTACTTAATGATCTGTTTGCATAGCAATTACCTAACAAGGCTTTCCTTTGTCTTAATGTTCTTAAGTAAAGTTTCAAGTCCAGCATGAGAAAACCTAGTTAATAGCCTTTGTTTCATTTATTCAGGAATAATTTATTGAATGCCGTGTGTGTGCGTGTGTGCACCTGCACCGAACGTTTGGCTCAGTGCCCAGAATATACAGGCAAACTAGACGTAGCTATATTATAGAGCTCAATAGTAGTGCTTGATAGTAAAATTATAAAGTAAAAATAATTGAGGGAAAGACAGTTTTAAGTGCAACTAGTCAGACTTCTAAAGCTGTCAAGACTGTGCCATTATTCATTGTAAATCTGTACTTTGCCCACATTGTCTCAAATATTATAGGCACACTAAAGCAAATCATATGATACATCTAATGTTGGTACTAAGGAAGAATAATTAGCCAACTGTTAGAATTAATTTTTAATTCTCTGCTTTTGGCAGGGTGGGGATATCTGGAGAGAGGTTAATGACCATTTCTAAGTTTCCAATCCTTTGCCTTATTAAGTGTCAATATGTGAAAATATTGACTAAGCATCTAGATTTATAAACATCTATTAATGTTATATTCATCACATATATCTGTTACGATATTAACTTTGATTCTTTTCCACCTGAAACCAGTCTTGCAGATCCATTCACATTTACTAACCTGTTGGAATGAGGGGCATGGTGACTTTCTGATGCAAAGTAGTTCTCATGGATCAAGTAAATTAATGAAGTTAGACAGGACTTGAATTCAGTTTCTAACTTCATAAGCATGACTGCTGAGCTAGCTAGCCACAAAGTGCTTATGATTTTGAAGGTCAAGAATTTAGTTTTAATATTCAATAAATATTAAACATATAACAAGTACTGCCAATTATTTTGTAAATTCCATTACATTTTATAATTGTTAATATGCCCTGAGAAAGCCTTCATTTTTTTTTATTGTGATAATCTGTGTAAATAAATCTTGCCAAACTCATAGGTCAGGTACTAATTTTATAATCTGAGAAAGTAAAGGTACTAGATAGCATATAGCTATAAGTGTTCATAATGCTGACAGGTACAGATCTGCATTTCTGGCACAATTAATCTATCTGAAAACTCCTTAAATGGAATGTGCCCTTTAGGGAAATAAAGAGTTAAAACTCCTCAGCAATCCAAAAAAAAAAAAAAAACTCAGCAAGGTTAACTTCAGTTGCCTAGTGTCCTACAACTTAGTGTTGAGCTCTGCTCATTCTGTCCTAAGATAATGATGGTATTTAAAGATTGCAAAGATCAAGACAGCTATTTCTTAAAAATACGTTTTAACCAAGAATGTTTGAGAAAGATTATTTCTAAAGGTACAGTCATGGAGAATATAGTGCATATACTCCCGGTAGAATTAACATGTTTACTTCTTAGCTTTCTTGATGGCTCCTGATTTCAAATCTGTTACTTAAGAATGAGATATATGTTCATAGTATTGCAGCCAACCCTTCTGAGGTTTGCTGCATTCTTGTCCCTATTAAACTAGAACATACAAGGCATTCTTTACAATGCTGGGTTGGTTTTTTGTTTTTGTTTTTGTTTTTGTTTTTTGCATCAAGATCAACTGGACTATGAAATTCTTACTTCAGCAAAGCATTAAAACAGTTAGTAGCTAGTTCTTGCCATAAACATTTGATGAATTATCTTGAGGAAATTTGATGTTTTGTACAACTAAATCTAATTGTCATGTAACAAATGCAAGTAAGATTCATTTAAGTAAATATAGCCAATTATAATTTAGAGTCACCTAATTTGAATAAGCATAAACTTATTATCACATTATGGTGGTGTTCAGTTGCTAAGCCCTGTCTGACTCTGTGACCCCATGGACTGCAGCACACCAGGCTTCCCTGTCCTTCACTGTCTTCCAGAGTTTGCTCAAACTCATGTCCATTGAGTCAGTTATGCCATCCAACAATCTCATCCTCTGCTGCCCCCTTTTCCTCCTGCCCTCAATCTTTCCCAAAATTAGGTTCTTTTCCAATGAGTCAGCTCTTGGCATTTTGTGGCCAAAGTATTGGAGCTTCAGCTTCAGCATCATCCTTCCAAAGAATATTCAGGGTTGACTTCCTTTAGGATTAAATGATTTGATCTTCTTGCTGTCCAAGGGATTCTCAAGAGTGTTCTCCAGCACCACAGTTTGAAAGCATCAATTCTTTGGTGCTCAGCCTTCTTTATGGTCCAGCTGTCATATCCATACATGACTACTGGAAAAACCTTTGTCAGCAGACCTTTGTTACTATGGACTTTGGTCAGCAAAGTGATGTCTCTGCTTTTTAATATGCTATCTAGGTTCATCATCGGAGAAGGCAGTGGCACCCCACTCCAGTACTCTTGCCTGGAAAATCCCCATGGACAGAGGAGCCTGGTAGGCTGCAGTCCACGGGGTCACGAAGAGTCAGAGTTGGATATGACTGGGCAACTTCACTTTCAATTTTCACTTTGATGCATTGGACAAGGAAATGGCAGCCCACTCCAGTGTTCTTGCCTGGAGAATCCCAGGGACGGGGGAGCCTGGTGGGCTGCTGTCTATGGGGTCTCACAGAGTCGGACACGACTGAAGCGACTTAGCAGCAGCAGCAGCAGCAATACTGTAGGCCATAGTTTTTTCTCCCATCCCAAGTTATTATGAAAGTTTTATTTTCTCAAGTCATGTAAACATTCCTTGTAGGAAGAAAGTAAAGAGATTAAGCACATTCATTAATAGAAAATTGGTTGATTCAGTCTGTAACCAAAGGCTACAACTATACATAAATATAATCAAATTGTAGGAGCATCAAATACATGAACTCTTTTTTATAAGATCCCATTTATAATTTGTCATAAAATCACTCTTTCATTTAAAATAGCCTTCTTAAATGTTATTCAGTAGAAGATCATTTAGGTCAAGAATCTGCCTGCAGTGCAGAAAACCCGGGTTTAGTCCCTGGATTGGGAATATTCCCTGAAGAAGAGAATGGCAACCCAATCCAGTATTCTTGCCTGGAGAGCCCCATGGACAGTGGAACCTGGCAGGCTTCAGTCCATGGGTCGCAAAGAGTCTGACACAACTGAGCGACTAACACTACACTACACTTGTGGCACTAATGGTAAAGAACCCATCTGCCAATGCAGAAGACATAAGAGACATGGGTTCAATCCCTGGATCAGGAAGATTCCCCTGGAGGAGGGCCTGGCAATCCACTCTACTCTTCTTACATGGAGAATCCATGGACAGAGCTACATGCGAGCTACATGCCATAGGGTCACAAGGAGTTGGACACGACTGAAGCGACTTAGCATGCAGGCACACTACTGCTAGCAAAACAAAGGTTTATTACTTGTTTATGCAGTTTCTTGAGTGACAGGTTGGCTCTGCAGGTTGTCAGCTGCCTTTCATGCCATAGTTCAGGGAGAAGAAGGGTGGTTTTAATTTTTTTTCAATATTTTATTTTTTATTGTCATATGAATAATATAAAGGTTTCCATTTTGATCATTTTCAAGTGTGCAATTCAGTGACATTCACGTTGTTATGCAACCTGCACCACTCTCCATGTCCAGAACTTTTTCATTGCCCCAAACTGAAACTTTTGTTATGTGACTATATTTCTACACTCTATGGAACTTGCTGATTCTGGAAAATAACAGATATTTAAAAGTTATTCTTAATCTTTTCCATATCCTATGAGTTTAAGCTCTCACTCCATTATCAGACTTAGGTTCTCTTCCCATATTGAACCAAGTTTTTGACAGTACTTCTTTATTCCCCATTGCTTTTGTTTTATGTTAAAACAAAGAAATGGTATCAGCATCAGAAATTCCTGTATACTTCAAAGACACTATATCCCAGTCCATATTTGAGAATATACCACTGTATCATTAAGATCTCACTACCAATCTGCCCTAAGGTGTGCTTTGATTCAGAGTATAAATCTTGCAAAGCTATGGTTTTTCCAGTAGTCATTTATGGATGTGAGAGTTGGACTATAAAGAAAGCTGAGTGCCGAAGAATTGATGCTTTTGAAATGTGGTGTTGGAGAAGGCTCTTGAGAGTCTCTTGGACAGCCAGGGGAGCAAATTAGTCAATCCTAAAAGAAATTCACCCTGAATATTCATTGGAAGGACTGATGCTCAAGCTGAAGCTCCAATACTTTGGCCACTTGATGCGAAGAACTGACTCCTTGGAAAAGACCCTGATGCTGGGAAAGATTGAAGGCAGGAGGAGAAGGGGATGATAGAGGATAAGGTGGTTGGATGGCATCACTGACTTGATGGACATGAGTTTGAGCAGGCTCCGGGAGTTGGTAATGCACAGGGAAGTCTGGTGTGCTGCAGTCCATGGGGTCACAAAGAGCCGGACGTGACTGAGCGACTAAATTGATGCATATTTTTTCCAGGATTATGATAGCAGGCAAAATATGTCAAGGAATGAAGAGCATCTCAGAAGTGCTATGTTAGGAATATTAAAACAGTATACCTAAGATTAACTGGGAGATGTTTACCATCTATGTTTAAAGCAGCTTATTTGCTGCATACAAAAGATGAAATCCCATTTCACAGCATTCAGTATTTTTCATTTGATATTCTAATATGTAACCTATTTATATATATTTTAGCCCTTGCTCTCCAACCAAATTAGATTTAAAGATGCAGGACCATCTGCCATGAATTTGGTGTATTCTTTGTTATTGAAAACTGAGCCACTTATACCTAAATTATAACTAAAATAATACTTCAGTTTGCTAAGAAGACGTTTACTTTCTGACACTAGCTATAATGACTAAAACCTTATACTCAGAAATATGTGTGTATTGCCAAGAAATATTTGAGAAAGAACCAGTTGTGGGGTTAGGACATAGACAAGGAGATGCTAATAATGGAGGATTAGGGGAAGAAATACTGGGACCTTTTGAAGTTTTAGACCCGTAAAGTGTGTATGAACTGAATAGCTGCTTAATACTTCAAATCATCTTTTGTGCTTTCCTGGTAGGCTTACTATTTGGAAAGAGCTAAGATATTTGGGTCCTTCTGTAAGTACCCCACCAAAATTTTGCTTCTGTATGTATTCTAAAATACAATCTTTTCCCTTGACCATCAACCCATGATATAGTCAAGTACAAAAGAAACTCCAGAAATGGTAACCTGATACATGATATGTCTGTGGTATGTTCTTAGTTATATGCTAGTTAGTCGCAGGGTAAAGTCTGTAATACAGTCTCCCTCTTTCTAGTGCTTTTTACAGTCTTACTGCTTTTGGAATTAAAAATTGATATATGCCCATATTTTAGCAATCAACCAATAAAAATACACTTGTTTCCTATTCTAACCAGTTTAAAAAAGACATGGTGAGAGTATAATGAAGAAAAGAAAAGTGAGGAAAATACAACTCTCCAAGTTTCTTCAGCTATACGTTGGTCCTGCTTCCTATCAGAACCAGCTCTTGAAGTCTAGTTCTTTGAGAAAACACTTAAGTTCCTGGCATGTAGTGATTGCTCAGTAAACATTAGTGCCTCTCTCAGCCATCTTCCTCACAGCCAATGTCATTTACTCACCTGACCCCTAATTTAACATCTGCTTCCTGAGGTTGGCCTTCCCCATGAAAAACATCTGTACTATCACCAGTTTTATCTATTTTCAGAGCTGGCTATAGGCCATTTTTTTCTGGATGTCCCAAAATCATGTCTCAAGGAGTGGGGATCATGGTAAAGTAGGGCCTAAAGGAATATTTATTTAGCATCCTGTGTGAATCAAACATATGTTTCTTACATATGCCAAACCTAGAGAGGAAGTTTCTCATTCAAGACTTTGGTCTTTTTAAGAGCCAGCTCTCTGTACATCTGTGTCTCTTTTTCTGTTTTGCATATAGGGTTATCGTTACCATCTTTCTAAATTCCATATATATGTGTTAGTATGCTGTAATGTTCTTTATCTTTCTGGCTTACTTCACTCTGTATAATGGGCTCCAGTTTCATCCATCTCATTAGAACTGATTCGGAAGAAGCCGAGGGTGGGATGTTTCGAGAGAACAGTATCGAAATATGTATATTATCTATGGTGAAACAGGTCACCAGCCCAGGTTGGATGCATGAGACAAGTGCTCGGGCCTGGTGCACTGGGAAGACCCAGAGGGATCGGGTAGAGAGGGAGGTGGGAGGGGGGATCGGGATGGGGAATACATGTAAATACATGGCTGATTCATGTCAATGTATGACAAAACCCACTACAGTATTGTAGAGTAATTAGCCTCCAACTAATAAAAATAAATGAAAAAAAAAACACAGCCATTATTAAACATTATATAAGTTTGCAACATTATAAATCATATTAAAAACAAAGGCAAGAAACACACACACACACACAGAAAAGAGCCAGCTCTCAGGGAAATCTTGGGCAGACTTAGGTTTGAATCCTGACTCTGACACTTAACTAGCTGTGTGACTTTGTGATAATTGCTTGACTTCTCCAAGCCTCACATAGCACCTTTAGAAAGTAGATATCATTACATTCGTGTTAAATTTGGGGAAATGCAGCTTGAGAATTGGTAGTATGGCATGACCTCTGAAACACAATACCCCATCATTTGTAATTGCCCACAGTAAAAAGCCACCTTCCACAATCCTCCTGAGATAAATCTGAATGTATACAGGATCTGTTTGGGGGGTCCAGGAAAATTCCTATTATATAACTATGTCCTGGAGGTACAGAGTTTATTCAGTTTCAGGTGGAAAAGAAGTTTGTATTTTAGTAAAAAATTAGCATGAGTTAACAGTATGATGTGACCACCCAAAGATGGTAAAGCGATCTTAGGCTGAATTACTAGAAGAAATATTCAAAATAAGGAGCAGAATATACTTAATATTAGTGAACTGTACACTGAATAATGGCTAAGGTGGTAAAATTTATGTTATATGGGTTTTTTTTTTTACCACAGTTTAAAAGATTAAGGTGATTTCATTTTATTAGTTTGTTCTGATTGTGACCCACATTAGGGTGATTGTGTTTGTGTTGCACTTTATGAATGACATGGATTTAGGCAAACTAGTTAAAGATCTACAAATCATGCTGCATGACAGAACTGGGATCAGCTCACAGATAGGCTCAAGAGGAAGGGAAGGAATAAAGATGTAATGGTTCTCTAAAAAATATTTAAGAAGAAAGCATATGCTTACAATGACTTAAAGGAATAGAACTAAGACTAGTGGAAGCTCTAAGATAGTGATTCTCAAAGTGTGGTCCCCGGACCAGCACCATCAGCATCACTAGGGAACTTTTTTTAAAATGTACATTTTTGGGGCTCCTATCCTGGGACTACAGCATCAGAAATCCTGGAATGGGGTCCAACAATCTCTTTAAACAAACTTTCCAGGTGATTCTGATGCATACTAAAGTTGAGAACCCCTACTGTAGGAAAACAGATTTCAGTTCAACAAAAAGAAGTAAAAACTTGGCTGCTAAAAAAGATAGCAGTGATTCTCAACCTTCACTGTGCAACAGAGTCACACATAAAACTTTGAAAAAAAAAAACAAAACAAAACAAGCAATAAACCATGGCTGGGAACCACTCCCAGAGATTTGAGTTAATTGGTCTGGGATGGAGCCTGGGCACTAGTATGTTCTGAAAACAACCCAGGTGATTATAATGTGCAGCCTGGATTGAGAACTACCTTGGTGGAAGACTCAACAAGGATCACTAGGTTGGCTGTTTAAAGATATTACTTAGGGATCCTATTTACAAACACAGATTCTTGATCCTCAGTCCTGGAGATTTAAATAGATTTGAAGTAGTGCCAAAGAATATTTTCTTTTTATTTCCTCCCTCCCTTCTTCCTTCCTTCATTAAAAAAAATCTCTTCATATTACACTAAAACTCTGTACGCTTGATAAGTATCATTCTAGATGACAAGACCTTTGTATCAATCATCTTATTTACTAAAAAGATATTGTACAGTCATTATGTGTAAGGATCTGAGCCTGTCCTGTCGAGCCTGGTTGATCATGAGAATGACTTGTGGGTGGATGGGACCACCCACAGAGAGTTTTATTTTGATTCAGCATGTTTGATTTTGAAGCTGTGCCTATGAATTTGATGTGAAACCCTATTCAGAATGATTCTTACCTGAAGGTTTGTTTCTGAAATTTTGAATGTAGATTTAATCATCCTAGAATTAGGAAAGTGTGCTATTTAAGTAGACCTTTTAAGTATACTCTAATATGCAACATCACTCTGATGTCTTCTTTTTGAATTTTAGATTTTTGTGTGTTTTAATTTTTGATTCACTAAAGTTAACATATTCATTATATTATACCCAAAATGAGAATTTGCTATTCACAAGTAATTGTAGATGAGTGAATTGGATAAAAGGTCAGAGGTCTACCTCCTGCATCAGCAACAGCACTGCTTAAGCTTACATGCAATAGATCTAAAGACTTACCATATTCATGGCAAATTTTAAGCTCAGGCTACTACCCTTTAGTTTCCATAGATAGTGGTAAAGAACACGCCTGCCAATGCAGGAGACAAAAGAAATGCAGGTTTGATACTTGGGTTGGAAAGATCCCCTGGAGAACATGGCAACCCACCCCAGTACTCTTGCCTAGAGAATCCAATGAACAGAGGAGCCTGGCAGACTACAGTTCAGTTCAGTTCAGTTCAGTCACTCAGTTGTGTCTGACTCTTTGCAACCCCATGGACTGCAGAACACCAGGCTTCCCTGTCCATCACCAAACTCCCGGAGCTTGCTCAAACTCAGGTCCATCGAGTTGCTGATGCCATCCAACAATCTCATCCTCTGCCATCCCCTTCTACTCCTGCCTTCGATCTTTCCCAGCATCAAGGTCTTTTCCAAGGAGCCAGTTGTCTGCATCAGGTGGCCAAAGTATTGGAGCTTCAGCATCAGTCCTTCCAATTAATATTCAGGGCTGATTTCCTTTAGGATTGACTGGCTTGATCTTCTTGCAGTCCAAGGGACTCTCAAGAGTCTTCTCCAACACCACAGTTCAAAAACATCGATTCTTCAGCACTCAACTTTCTTTATAGTCCAACTCTCACATCCATATATGACTACTGGAAAAACTATAACTTTGACTAGACAGACCTTTGTTGGCAAAGTAATGTCTCTGTTTTTTAATATGCTGTACAGTTTGGTCATAGCTTTTCTTCCGAGGAACAAGTGTCTTTTAATTTCGTGGTTGCAGTCCCCACCTGCAGTGATTTTGGAGCCCCCCAAAAATAAATTCTGTCACTGTTTCCATTGTTTCCCCATCTATTTGCCATGAAGTGACAGGACTGGATGCCATGATCTTAGTTTTCTGAATCTTGAGTTTTAAGCCAACTTTTTCACTCTCTTTCACTTTCATCAAGAGGCTCTTTAGTTCTTCTTCATTTTCTGCCATAAGGATGATGTCATATGAGTATCTGAGGTTACTGATATTTCTCCTGGCAATCTTGATTCCAGCTTGTTCTTCATCCAGCCCAGCGTTTCTCATGATGTACACTGCATATAAGTTAAATAAGCACCATGACAATATACACCCTTGATGTACTCCTTTTCCTATTTGGAACCAGTCTGTTGTTCCATGTCTGGTTCCAACTGTTGCTTCTTGACCTGCATACATATTTCTCAAGAGGCATGTTAGATGGTCTGGGATTCCCATCTTGAAGAATTTTCCACAGTTTTTTTGTGATCCACACAGTGAAAGGATTTGGCGAAGTCAGTAAAGCAGAAGTAGATGTTTTTCTGGAACTCTCTTCCTTTTTCAATGATCCAGTGGATGTTGGCAATTTGATTTCTAGTTCCTCTGCCTTTTCTAAATCCAGCTTGAACATCTGGAAGTTCACAGTTCATGTACTGTTGAAGCCTCGCTTGGAATTTTGAGCATTACTTTGCTAGCGTGTGAGATGAGTGGAATTGTATGGTAGTTTGAGCATTTTTTGGCATTGACTTTCTTTGGGATTGGAATGAACACTGACCTTTTCTGATCCTGTGGCCACTGCTGAGTTTTCCAAATTTTCTGGCATACTGAGTGCAGCACTTTCACAGCATCATCTTTCAGGATTTGAAATAGATCAACTGGAATTCCATGACCTTCATTAGCTTTGTTCATAGTGATGCTTCCTAAGGCCCCCTTGACTTCACATTCCAGGATGTCTGGCTCTAGGTGAGTGATCACACCATCATGGTTATCTGGGTCATGAAGATCTTTTCTGTAAAGTTCTTCTGTGTATTCTTGCCACCTCTTCTTAATATCTTCTGCTTCTGTTAGGACCATACCATTTCTGGTTCTTTTTTTTTTTTTCCATTTCTGGTTCTTTATTGTGCCCATCTTTGCATGAAATTTTCCCTTGGTTTCTCAGATTTTCTTGAAAAGATCTCTAGTCTTTCCCATTCTATTGTTTTCCTCTATTTCTTTGCATTGATCACTGAGGAAGGCTTTCTTATCTCTCCTTGCTATTCTTTGGAACTCTGCATTCAGCTGGGTGTATCTTTCCTTTTCTCCTTCGCCTTCCGCTTCTCTTCTTTTCTCAGCTATCTGTATGGCCTCCTCAGACAACCATTTTGCCTTTTTTCATTTCATTTCTTGGGGATGGTCTTGATCACTGCCTCCTGGACAATGTCATGAACCTCCGTCCATAGTTTTTCAGGCACTCTAACAGAACTAATCCCTTGAATCTGTCACTTCCACTGTGTAATTGTAACGGATTTGATTTAGGTCATACCTGAATGGTCTAGTGCTTTTCCCTACTATCTTCAGTTTAAGTCTGAATTTGGCAATAAAGAGTTCATGATCTGAGCCACAGTCAATTCCCAGTCTTGTTTTTGCTGACTGTATAGAGCTTCTCCGTCTTTGGCTGCAAAGAATATAATCAGTCTGATTTTGTTATTGACCATCTGGTGATGTCCATGTGTAGAGTCTTCTCTTATGTTGTTGGAAGAGGGCATTTGCTATGACCAATGTGTTCTCTTGGCAAAACTCTATTAGCATTTGCCCTGCTTCATGTTGCCTGTTACTCCAAGTATCTCTTGAGTTCCTACTTTTGCATTCCAGTCCCCTATAATGAAAAGGACATCTTTTTTGGGTGTTAGTTCTAGAAGATCTTGTAGGTCTTCATAGAACAGTTCAGCTTCAGCTTCTTCAGCATTATTGGTTGAGGCATAGACTTGGATTACTGTGATACTGAATGGTTTGCCTTGGCAACGAGCAGAGATCATTCTGCCGTTTTTGAGATTGCACCCAAGAACTGCATTTTGGACTCTTTTGTTGACTGTGATGGCTACTCCATTTCTTCCAAGGGATTCTTGCCCACAGTAGTAGATTTAATGGTCATCTGAGTTAAATTCACCCATTCCAGTCCATTTTGGTTCACTGATTCCTTGCATGTCAATGTTCACTCTTGCCATCTCCTATTTGACCACTTCCAATTTGCCTTGATTTTTGGACCTAACATTCCAGGTTCCTATGCAATATTGTTCTTTACAGCATCAGACTTTACTTCCATCACCAGTCACATCCACAGCTGGGTGTTGTTTTTGCTTTGACTCCGCCTTTCTGGAGTTATTTCTCCACTCTCCTCAAGTAACATATTGGACACCTACTGACCTGGGCAGTTTATCTTTCAGTGTCATATCTTTTTACCTTTTCATACTGTTCATGAGGTTCTCAAGTCAAGAATACTGAAGTGGTTTGCCATTCCCTTCTCCAGTGGACCACATTTTGTCAGAACTCTCCACCATGACCCGTCCATCTTGGGTGGCCTTCATGGCATGACTCATGGTTTCATTGAGTTAGACAAGGCTGTGGCTACAGTCCATGGGGTTGCAAAGAGTCATATGTGACTTAGCTTACATGCACCTCTTATATTTGCTTCTTCCTTTCTATGCCTTCTGCACACTTCTGGTTTAACTTCATGGCCTTTTGCCTGTGACTGATTCCTAATTCATAGTCCTATTTTAAGTCACTTCTTTTCCCTTGTTGAATGCAGAATTAAGTCTAAATGCCTTAATGAAGCCATTTATGAGTTAGCCTCATTCCAAGCTTTCAATTATTGTCCTTCATATCCTTGTTGTTGTTCAGTTGCTCAGTTGTATTTGACTCTTCATGACTCCATGGACTGCACACGCCAGGCTTTCCTGTCCTTCACTGTCTCCCAGAGCTTGCACAAACTCATGTCCATTGAGTTGGTGATGCCATCCAACCATCTCATCCTCTGCTGCCCCCATCTCCTCCTGCCTTCAATCTTTCCCCAAATCAGGATCTTTACCAGTGAATCAGCTGTTCGCATCAGGTGGCCAAAGTATTGGAGCTTCAGCTTCAGCATCAGTCCTTTCAATGAATATTCAGGGTTGATTTCCTTTAGGATTGACTAGTTTGCTCTCCTGACTGTCCAAGGGACTCTCAAGAGTCTTCTCCATGGAGAAGGAAATGGCAACCCACTCCAGTATTCTTGCCTGGAAAAGTCCATGGACAGAGGAGTCTGGCGGGCTGAAGTCCATGGGATTACATGACTGAGCATGTGTGCACGAGGGTGGATGGAAATGGGTTGGTAGCAATAAAGTGGTAGAACTAAAAAAATTATTAAAAAAAAAAAAAAAGAGTCTTCTCCAGCACACAGTTCGAAAGCATCAATTCTTTGGCGCTCAGTGTACTTTATGGTCCAACTCTCACATCCATACATGACTACTGGAAAAACCATAGTTTGGACTATATGGACCTTTGTCGGCAAAGTGATGTCTCTGCTTTTTAATAAGCTGTCTAGATTTGTCATAGCTTTTCTTCCAAGGAGCAAGTGTCTTTTACTTTCATGGCTGCACTCACCATCTACAGTGATTTTGGAGCTCAAGAAAATAAAATCTGTCACTCTTTCCATTTTTCCCCATCTATTTTCCATGAAGTCATGGGACTGGATGTCATGATCTTTGTTTTTTGAACATTGAGTTTTAAGCCACTTTTTCAGTCTCCCCTTTCATTTTCATCAAAAGACTCTTTAGTTCCTCTTTGCTTTCTGCCATTAGGATGGTGTCATCTGCATATCTGAGGTTATTAATATTTCTTCTGCCAATCTTGATTCCAGCTTGAGCTCCATCCAGCCCAGAATTTCACATTGTGTACACTGCATATAAGTTAAGTAAGCAGGGTGACAAAATACAACCTTCAAGTACTCCTTTCCCTATTTGGAACCAGTCCATCGTTCCACGTCCAGTCCTAACTGTTGCTTCTTGACCTGCATACATGTTTCACAGGAGGCAGGTAAGGTGGTCTGCTATGCCCATCTCTTTCAGAATTTTCTACAATTTGCTGTGATCCACACAGTTAAAGTCTTTCAAGTAGTCAATGAAGCAGAAGCAGATGTTTTTCTGGAATTCCCTTCCTTTTTCTATGATCCAGCAGATGTTGGCCATATGATCTCTGGTTCCTCTGCTTTTTCTAAATATAGCTTATACATCTGCAGTTTCTTGATTCACATACTATTGAAGCCTAGCTTGAAGGAGTTTGAGCATTACCTTGCTAGCATCTGAAATGAGCCCAGTTGTGCAGTAGTTTGAACATTCTTTGGCATTGACCTTCTTTGAGATTAGAATGAAAACTGATCTTTTCCAGTCCTGTGGCCACTGCTGAGTTTTCCAAATTTGCTGGCATATTGAGTATTGCAATACTTTAATAGCATCATCTTTTAGGATTTGAAACATCTAAAATATTTCAAAGAATATCCAATTACCACACAATTGCACTCATTTCACATGCTAGCAAGGTAATGCTCAAAATCCTTCAAGGTGGGCTTCAATAGTACATGAGATGGAACTTCCATATATACAAGCTGAATTTAGAAAAGGCAGAGTGACCAGAGATCAAATTGCTAACATCTGTTGGATAATTGAAATAGCAAAGGGATTCCAGAAAAACATCTGCTTTATTGACTACATGAAAGCCTTTGACTATGTGGATCACAACAAACTGGAAAATGTGAAAGAGATGGGCATACCAGACCACCTTACCTGCCTCCTGAGAAACCAGTATGCAGGTCAAGAAGCAACAGTTAGAACCAGACATGAAACAAAGGACTGGTTCCAAAATGGGAAAGGAGTATGTCAAGGCTGTATTTTGTCACCCTGCTTATTTAACTTATATGCAGAGTACATCATGTGAAATGCCGGGCTGGATGAAGCTCAAGCTGGAATCAAGATTGGCAGAAGAAATATCAATAACCTCAGATATGCTAATGACACCACCTTAATGGCAGAAAGCTAAGAGGAACTAAAGAGCCTCTTGATGAAGGTGAAAGAGGAGACTGAGAAAGCTGGCATAAACTCAACATTCAAAAAAATGAAGATCATGGCATCCAGTCCCATTACTTAATAGCAAATAGATGGGGAAAAATGGAAACGGTGACAGATTTTATTTTCTTGAGCTTCAAAATCACTGTGGATGGTAACTGAAGCCATGGAAGTAAAAGACTCCTTGGAAGAAAAGCTGTGACAAACCTAGACAGCTTATTAAAAGGCAGAGTCATCACTCTATGGACAAAGGTTCGTCTAGTCCAAGCTATGTTTTCTCTATAGTCATGTTTGGATGTGAGAGTTGGACCATAAAGAAGGCTGAAAGCCTGCCAATGCAGGAGCCCTGGGTTTGATCCTTGGCTCGGGAAGATCTCTTGAAGGAAATGGCAATCCACTCCAGTGTTCTTGCCTGGAAAATCCCATGGACAGAGGAACCTGGCAGGCTGCAGTTCACGGAGTTGCAAAAGAGCTGGACACAGCTGAGCGCCACACACATAGACATGTGCATTTATGTACATATATGTATGTGTGTGTGGATATATAGCACATCCAAAACACAGACAATACCACACGCTGCTGAGGCTGTAGAACAGGAACTCCGTACACTGCTGATGGGAAAGCAAAACGCTGTAGCTGCTTTGGAAAACAGTGCTACAGACTGGCTATGTCGTCCCCTCCAAAGGACCACAGGCTGAATATGCAGCCCCCCCTCCCTGCCCCAAATTCAGAGGTTGAAACCTAGCCCCCAGTGTAATGGTTTATGGAGGTGGGGTCTTTGGGAAATGAACAGGATGGGATCAGTGCCCTTATAGGAGGCCCCTGGGAGAACCTCACCCTCTGCCATCACATGAGGATATTGGGAGAAGGCCTTGAATCTGCCAGCACCTTGACCTTGGCCTCCAAAATTGGAAAAAGTAAATCTGATGTTTTAAGCAACCCCCCCTCCCCGGCCCCTACCCTGCAGCCTATGGGGCTTTGTTATAGCAGATGAGACAGTCTGGTAGTTTCTTACAAGGCTAAGACACAGATTGACCATATAAACACTAACTGGGCTCCCAGGCATTTACCTTCGTGTGTTGAAAACTATGTCCATACAAAACCTGCACACGAATGTTTACAACAGCCCTATTAGTAACTGCCAAAATTTGGAGTCAAACAGATGTCCTTCAATAAGTGAATGGATAAACAAACCATGGTACATCCATCCAAAGGGAGATTAGTCAAGAGTAAAAAGAAATGAGCTATCGAGTTACAAAACTACATGGAGGAACCTTAAATGCATATTGCTAACTTGAAAGAAGCCAGTCTGAAAAGGCTACAGACTGTGCAATTCCAACTATCTGACGTTTTGGAAAAGTCCAACTGTGAACTATGGAGACAGCAAGAAAATCAGTGGTTGCCAGGGGTTACAGGGCAGGGAAGGATGAACAGTCGGAGCACAGAGGACTCTCAGGGTAACAAAGCTATTTCCTTATAATACTGTAACAGTAGATACATGATATTATGCCTACTGTATGTCACAAAGATTGACTCTTGATGTCAACGACGGACTTGAGTTAATAATAATATATCAACGCTGCCGCATTGACTTTATCAAAGGTATCACACCAATGCAAGATGTTAATAAGGGGGAAACAGAGGGCATGTAAAGTACCTCACTATAGGTTCTGCTCTCTTTTTTCCCCCTAGAAATCTAAGATGCCTAAAAAATAAAATCTATTAAAAAGAAAAAAAAAAAAAAGAAGAAGGCTGAACGCCAAAGAATTGATGCTTTCAAACTGTGGTACTGGAGAAGACTCCTGAGAGTCCCTTGGACAGCCAGGAGATCAAACCAGTCAACCCTAAATGAAACCAACCCTGAATATTCATTGGCAGGACTGATGCTGAAGCTCCAATAGTTTGACCACCTGATGTGATGATGTTGGGAAAGACTGAGGGCAGGAGAGAGAAGGGAGCAGTAGAGGATGAGATTGTTGGATGGCATCACTGACTCAATGGACATGATTTTGCACAATCTCTGGGAGATAGTGAAGGACACAGAAGCCTGGTGTGCTGAAGTCCACAGGGTCACAGAGTTGGACCTGACTGAGCAACTGAACAACAAAATATTTGAAATATGAAATCATATTCTTGACCTCCCCCATACCTTTATTCCACTCTTCTATCTGAATGTTATACATTGTTTAAAGCTCAGTTCAAAACTTATTTTCCTCTAGAAAGCTTTCCCCAAACTTCTCAGCAGGAATACATTGTACCTTATGTCTTATATCACTTATGACATTTTGATCTTTGGATCATAGTTCTTTCTATACACATCTTCCCTGATAAATTGTAAATTTCTTGAAATTAATAGTTATTCATTTGCTGCATCATTTCCAACATGTGGGACAGTTATGTATGTATAATGGAAAAGGTCAAGATAAAAAGTTTAAGTTCCAGCTTCACGGAATAACACATGATAAGTTTTCTTGATTTCAGTGAAATTTCCTAACCTTCAGAATTTGGGAAATAACACTTACCTGGCAGATTTGTTTTAAGGACTAAAAGAGTAAGCTATTATCTTGTTTACACACACACAAAAGCCTTCAATAAGTATTCTTTTTTTTTTCCTTATCTCTTTCCAAAATGTGTACCATAGTATTTTGAAACTAACCTCAGTAAATAACAATAAATCTTAATGACGCCCAAGACATTGAGGGCCTGAACTTGGGTAGTGTTATGGGAAATTTAAAGGAAGAGATGGATATCAAATAACATTATAAGCTAGAATCGACAAGAAACAGTGATTTGCTGTGGCAAATAATGGCTGAGATTTTGAGTCTGGAATATCATACCATTTAATAAAATACAGACCAAGAACTTGTTTGAGAAAATGAGTCAAAGGCAGTAAGTTTAGGCAATACCATTCTAAAGGAAAAGTTGTAGGGGTACCAGTAATTTCATGGGCTTTGTGGAAATGATCTGGGTCACCAATAATGAAAAACTGTGTTTAAAAAACTCAGCCTTCATATTTCCCAACTTGACTGTCAGTATCAAACTTTGACTATTAGAAGTAGGGAAATCTGGAATTAAAGTTTGATATAGGAAAAAAAGTGAATGTTAAATCTTAGGAATTCTTGAACCTCTAAATCAGTAGTTTCTTCTTGCCTTCTTAATGGAAACTTTCCCTCCATAGCAAGTTATGTTGCCACGAAATGATAACATTTGCTTATTATTACAAATTTTAATAGGAAGTTCAAGATCTTATGCTGTGCTCATTGCATATAGTAGTTAAGGGAAGTCCTGAAATATATTTTAGTTAAACTGTTTACCTTGCTAACTTTACAGTCAAAATTAGAGAAATGATATATTTTAGAACAACCTAAAAATAATTCAGAGGGGATACTATACATTATAGGCCTACATTTATAACTGTTCAACTTGTTTTTGACATGTTCCTTGTTACAATTATTATTATCTTGAACATGCAATTTAAGAAAGCCTTTTTAGTCCATACAGTGGTACTAAAAACTAAAGCTCAGTTGAAGATATCCAACATAACTTTTAAAATAAATACTTTTAAAGGTTTTTAAATAGAAAGTCCTACATACTTCTTGCAAAAATTAAGGCAGTTGTACAGAAATTAAAATGTTAAATTTTCTCCCTTTCATCCTTTTCTGGCCCTGCTTCCCAAAGTTAATAGTTTTTAAATTTAATTTATATCTTTCCACATATTTATATGTGATGTATATTTAATTTTTGTTAGTGTTGGAAATGGATATATTATATTTAATGTTCTTCAGTTTTTTGTTCATTTGATATGTCATGGGCATTTCACCATGAAAGTATGTATAGTATTAGCTTATTCACTTAAATAGCCAAATAGCAAGCAAAATTTTGATGTTTTGTGATTTATACCTTGTAGATACACTAATAAATTTTGGCAGAATACACTGCAGTGTGTAGTGTATTAGACTTAGACTGAAGTGTGGACCTCAAGTGTAAATTCAGAAATTTTTGACTTGTGTTATTACAGTGAGAAATGTAGCATAACTTGTGGATGTTATTAATAATACTTTGGGGGCTTGTGTGAGACTTGTATGGCCAGATGAGTGTGCCAGTGTTTGTATAACAGTGGAAAATGTTTGCCTACTATGGACAAAGTTTTTTGTGGTTCCGTGTGACTTTTGTGTTGCTCAGTTGTGTCTGACTCTTTGCGATCCCATGGACTCCACCCCACCAGGCTCCTCTGTCCATGGAATTCTCCAGTCAAGAATACTGGAGTGGGTTGCTGTTCCCTTCTCCAGGGGATCTTCCCAACCCAGGGATCAAACCCGGTTTCCTACATTGCAGGCAGGTTCTTTACCGTATGAGCCACCAGGGAAATATGATAATATTGGAGCCATAGCTCCAGATAAGTGACAGTATTATAACAATCCTTTTTAAGGATTATGTATGTGAGTGCTCAGTTGCTCAGTCTTGTCCAACTTTTTCAAGTCTTTGCGACCCCATGGACTGCAGCCCACCAGGCTCCTCTGTCCATGGGATTTTCCATGCAAGAATACTGGAGTTGGTTGCCATTTCCTTTTCCAAGGGATCTTCCCGACCCAGGGATCAAACCCCCGCCTCCTGCATTGACAAACGGATTCTTTACCACTGAGCCACCAGGGAAGTTATGGGGGTACCAGTAACTTCGTGAGCTTCATAAAATGATTTGGGGCACCAAAAGAAACCAGCCCTTGGAATTTTGTGTTTTGCGTGTGGCACAGTGATAAAGAAAAATCTGCCTGCCAATGCAGGAGATGCAGAAGAGAGTGTTTGACCTCTGGGTCAGGAAGATCCCCTGAAGTAGGAAATGGCAACCCACTGCAGTATTCTTGCCTGGAAAATTCCATGGACAGAGGAGGCTGTGGGCTACAGTCCATGGGGTCACAAAGAGTCAGACATGACTGATTGAGCATGCATGCACAAGCATCCATGTAATCGTTAAAAAGGCTTTGTTATAAAACTTATCTGGAGCTATGGCTCCAATGTTACCTAAAAATCACCCAAGATTTATCATATTAAATAGCTCTTGTTATATCGTACATTAGAGGCATACTCAATAAGCAAAATGCTTTTACTGTGACCTCACAAGCACTCATATTTGAAGTGGTGTATGAAACAATATGTATTCTAACTATTCATTGATGTGATATATGTCTCACTTCCCTTTATTTTATTCATAGATATGACTTGGAATCAACAGGAAAAGACTGAACTTTTTGCAGATAATTTTTGTAATGTGTGTGGAGTGGTGCTTCAGTTTGAATCACAAAGGATTTCACATTATGAGGTAGGTTAAAGACAATGGAAATGGAGTATAAAATAGATTTTTAAATATAGCAGATAAACTTCATATGTTATCTAGTTTTGATACTTATGAGAATCCTGTGTATTATTTCCCTCTGATAGATGAGGAGCCTGGCTCAGTAAGGAACAGTAATTTACCAGCTTAAGTTTGGGAAATTTGGGAGCCTCAGTCTCTTTTGGCTCCAAAGCATATTTTCTTTTCTTCACATCTTTCTGCCTCCCTTTCTATCTATCAAGTCACTGTATGCTTCATGTCCTTGTAGTAAATATAAGGAAAGTTTTATAACGCTTGAATAGGAGACTATTAATGTGAATCAAGGGATCTCATTGAACTCCAGAATTTTCCTTTACAGTAAATAAAGGATAAAAACAAAATGAACTAGTCTTGCACTTGATTTAACTACATATTTTTAAGCCCAGTACCATAGAATTCTAGAGCTAAAAGAAGGAATATTTAATTTTCTTAGTTCTTTAGTTTATTGATTAGAACGCTGAAACCCAGAGGAATAGTGATTAACCATCTTGGCATTACTAAGCTTAAAGACGATCTCCTCTGATTTCATATCTCCTCTGATTTCATCCTCATTCATTTCATATCTCCTCTGATTTCATTTCTATTTCACACACTAGGTATGTGTTGTCCTTTCATTTAGTGTTGTCTCCCATTTCTACATCATGTTATCAACTATTGGAATTTTTTATATGTGGTATCTGTATTAAAAAAGTACTAGATACTTTTATAATATCTTAAAATATTATGCCAGTTCTACTTTAAAAACTAGAAACACCTGATTTTGTTTTGCCCGTTACTAATCTTATTGGCAGTTATATCTCAGTCCTTATGTTGATTTGGATTCAACTATTAATACTATAATTATAGATGGTGAAATTGTGTTGGCTGTGGATTGAGAGGACCTAGGTTCACTCAGTCGGTAAAGAATCTGCCTGCAATTCAGGACACCTGGGTACGATTCCTGGGTTGGCAAAATCCCCTGGAGAAAGAAATGGCAACCCACTCCAGTATTCTTGCCTGGAGAATCCCATGAACAGAGGAACATGGCAAGCTACAGTCCATGGGTTCGCAAGAGTCAAACATGACTTAGTGAGTAAACCACTTCAACTAGGTTCAAGCCATTGTTGTGTAACCCTGGCCAAGTCACTTTACCTCTCTGAGCATGTTTCTTCAGGCTGCAAAATGAAAACTAAAATCTCTCTTACTATTCTTGTGAAAATTAAATGAAATCAAACATTTGAGTGTGCCTAGCATATCCTAGCACCCCAAAGCTCAAAGAGTTAATAAAGTGAAACACATAATCAAGGAGCTCTATGATAACCATGGTTGGAACCATTTGGACTGAAATTTGAAAAATCGCTTTTATGGGCTTATGAAGTACTTACTATTCAGTATAGAAAATGTACAAAATTATGAGAAAATGTGAATCAAGTCTGTCACTTGTGGGTAAGCATCATTTAATTAACTTCTCTTTAGCTTATATGATTCCAGTATGCTTTCTAAACACACATACATTTTTACAAAAGAGAATTGTATATGTTGTTTTGCCCTTGCTTTTTCATATAAGAACATATTCTGAACACTTTGTCCTATCATTACATCTTTTTACCTTTCTATAATAGTTTAATGACTATAAAGCATTATGTTATATAATGTTGTAGCATATTTTTATTTAAATTCCAATGCCATCTATAAGTTTAGTGCTTAAGCTTGTTAAATAACCAACTCAAATTATAGATGACTTTAAAACTATATTTGAAAGCACTTCCTTACAGATATCTTACTTGTAAAGGTGATTTTTTTCTCTTTAATATACAGCTTGGTTAATATTGTCAGACTACCTCAGCATAGTATTTATTATGCATGTAATATAGGACATTACTGCAAAAATTTGGAATTTTAATGAGGTTGCACTTATTAATATTTCCTTTTGTATTTATGTTTATACATGTTTAAGAAACCATTCTCTGTATTTTTGCCAGATAAATATTTCCCTCTATTCTTTTCTAATACTGTTAAAAGTTTTATTTCTTGGGTTAATGTGTGTGATCCATCTGGTATTTATTTTCATATATGCAAGGTGATAACATTGTTTTCCATACAGATAGTAGGTGTTCCAGCAGTATTTATTTAACAGTTCATTTTTGCCCCACTGATTTGTAGTGGCATCTCCAGCATAAGATATTTTTCATATATACTTTATTCTCTTATTATGTTTTATTGTATTACTCTGTTTGCCTGTGTCTAAAATAATTTCACCTTACTACTGTAGCTGTAAAATATATCATGATACTTGATAGGGGAAATTTATATGACAAAAAACTCATCATAAAGTTAAAAGACAAGCCATAGATTGAATGGTATTTATATTCCAATAACTAACAAAGAATTAGTATCTGGACTGTATAAAGAACTATATATCAGAAGAAGAAACAACCCAATAGAAAAATGGGAAAATTATATGAACAGGCTAGAGTAGAGATACTTAACTTCAGAGGTGATCATATGGGAAATTCAGGTTAAAATGATAATGAACTATCTTATCAAAACCATCATACTCACAAAAATTAAAATCTAATAGCACTTAACACTTAAGAAAATATAGGAAGTCAAAAACACTCATACGTGCTACATTTGGAGTTTAAACTGCTTCAGCATCTTTGGAGATAAATTTTATAGTACCCATTAAAGCTGAAAACCCTCATATAAGCCAGATAGTCCATATCTATGTATCTACTTTAAAGAAACTCAAAAAAAAAAAAAAGAAAGAAACTCTTGGCCATTATATTAGGAGATACATTTACATATGTTCAGTGAGATGTTTGTAATAAGAAAATAATCAGAAACATAACTGCCTTCATTAGGGGATTTGATGGGTAGCATATGGAGTAGTACAGCATGTAATGTGAGTGAACAAGAGCCATATGTATCAATATGGGCAAATCTTATATAATATTGAGTTATAAAAAGTTTAAAGGATAGGAACAGGCTGATTCCATTTTCATAAAAAATTTAAATGACAATAGTACATATTACTATTTATAGGTACATGCATATCTAGTAAAAGAATAGAGGAAATGATACAAAACAACTTTAAGATAGTAGTTACCTACTGGGGAGAGACCAAGGAGGAAGCAATTGTTGAAATGAGGAGCTAGGATTTCTTGTGTAAAATTTTACATCTTTTGAAAAGGAGATCTGAAAGAAATAGAGAAAAATGTTAAAATCTATTAAAACTGGGCAGTGGGTATATACTTTAGCTATATTCCTGCACACACTTCACAATTTAAAATGCTGTAGATAGAGTAATTGCTTCAAAGTATGTGCTATGTCATATTAGTGTCCCTTCTATTGACATCAACATTTTGGTTATTATGTATCTTGTTATATATGTGTTCAGAGATTTTTGTTTAATATGCTTAACCTAGAAAGGTTAATTTCCTCACATAAAAGAATTTGAGAGTTAAGCAATACAGGGCTGATGTAACAGCTTCATAACACTTTCAGAGATCTAGGCATTTTCTGTCTTTCTACTCTGATGAACTAGCCTCTGTCCTTAAGAGCCCCCATTGTCCCAGATGACCTTTACATCTTAATTCCATAAGCAGGAGAGAAGATGAGACGAGTTCATCCCCCATTCTGTTAGGAGACTTCCAGAAGTTCAACCCAACATTTCAGATTACATCTTATTGGCTAGAATATAGTCACATGGTTACATCTTGCTGAAAGGGAGGCTGGAATATGCAATCTTTTAGCTGGGTATATTGCCTAAGATGTGTAACTAAGGAAGAAGAAAAATTTGATATTAAACAAAAACTAGGAGTTTCTGTCAAAAACTAAGTTATTGGTCCCTAAATTGTAGTGTTATTTTCATTTTAACTGAGATTTAGAGCTTTGAAAGCATGCGGAACCTTTTCATAAACTGGGTACACACTAAATATATTCCAACTCACAAGTGCTGTCCTCAGATTCAAAGAGGTGTAAATTTGAGGTGCCTCTGTTGTTGAATAAACAAAGTCATATTGTATCTTTTTTCCAGAGTGAAAAACATGCTCAAAATGTTAGGTTTTATTTTCAAATGCATGGGGAACAAAATGAAGTGCCTGGTAAGAAAATGAAGATGGATGTTAGGAATTTTCAGGTGAGTGGCCTATGTTGGTATTGTAATTCAAAACTTAGTTATTGAATCTTTCTAACAAGATTGTGCTTATTTCAGGAGCATAAAAGTGAAGTAGTGGACAGAAACAAATTTTGTGGTCTCTGCCACATGGTTTTTAGCTCCTCAGTTGTTGCTCAGTCTCACTATGTGGGGAAAGTCCATTCTAAAAAACTGAAGCAATTAATGGAGGAGCGTGATCAGGTATCTCCATCAAGATTTCAGCCAGAAACGGGTAAGATGACATTCACCTCTTTAGCTTCAATACAGAGTCTCTCTATATTTTTTTCCCATCTCTGCTATCCATTTTTTATTGGAAAGAATTTTACTCTGCCACAATAACTTGGTTCTTCTGCTCAGTTAATCTCTTTCTGTGCCCTTGTCATTTAATATAGAGATCATGATTGCTAGCTAAATTTTAAGAAATGTTGTGACCTCTCTTTTTCAGTTTATTAAATCCAAATAAAAACATGTTTGCTGTAATGAAACAACAATAAGCAACCTGAGCTCTCCAGTTTCTAATCAAATTATTGTCATAGTTTCTTCTTACTTCTTCCCTTTGACATCTGTCTCATTCTTTTTTTTTTTTTTTTTGCTTTAGTACTTTACAAAACATTATCTCATAATGTGTGTTCAGACCAATGTCTTCACCATAATATAGTTATGTTGCAGGATTTTCTGACTTTAACTGTACACAAAAAAAGTGGTATGGAATCTTCTTCTACCCTGATAGCTCATTCCTTTCTTCCTATGAATGTAAAGAAAAAGTACCATTAGCTATATCAATCAGCAGTTATTGAAAACTTACTTTATGTTAGATCCAGAGATCCAGAGAACTATATAACATGTTGCTCTGTCCTCCTTCCAGTGATTTTGGGCCACCAGCACATGAGAGAACTGACCCACAGATCTCACTTTCAGCCTGAAGTAGCAGAGTATGCTCCAGCCTGTATTTTTTAAATGTTGTGTGCTAACAAAAAATAATGATTAATCCCCTGGAGTAAATAATTTACCATATTCTCATTAGCTTCAACATTTTAGGAATAAAGCATGCCTGGCATCACAATTTTACCTACATTAATTTCCATCTCATAGCATAGGCCACATAAGCATTAAAACATATTGTTTTCTTATAAATGAAATGAATTATTTTTAAATTTATCCTAGTCTCTCTGATTTTTGTATATTTGTTTTTCTGCCTGTCAGTCAAGAGGGACAGAATCAGTGTACCACACAAAAGAAAGCGTCTTGTAAAGCCTTATCTTTAGTCCCCCAAATTCATAAATTTGGGCTCAGAAAGGAGACTACATGAAAGAGCTCTAAAATAACTGTAATTGTGGGAACATATCATTTTATAGCCTTGAACAACTGCATAAACTGTATTTTGATACGGACACCACTGAATAGATGATCTACTTACTATGCTACTCAAGAAAGACATCAACTTAGAAGTTGGTACCCGTCTCTTTTACCCTCACCCATTTCAAGAGCCATCCTAATACAGTTCTCATGCCTTCATTGATTGCTGAATATTGCTTCCTGTATCTGTGTTGGAGACACTTGGTGACAGACTTATATTCAATTATTTTTAGCCTAAATACCTTTATCCAACAGTGCTGTGTGGAAAAAGTCCAGAGATAGTAGGTTTTTAAAGAACTCTAACTTTCTCTGATACTTTATAATGCAAACATGTGGATCACTTTTCATTATGACTGTTTCAGCAGGTGTGCCTATTACTACTTCTGCAGAGTCAACTTTTCTGAAGCCCTTTGCTGTCAAGCCTCCTCCAGGTGGGATTAAAGACAAGATTATGCCTTCCTCTTCCAGCAGTGCTTTGGATTTGAATAATCCAAACAAGTATTGCAAGCTCTGTCCTGCTTCCTTTAATAGTCCATTAATGGCCCAACAACATTATGTTGGGAAAAAACACAAAAGAAATGAAGCTAGGAAGAAGTTTGTAGACAAGATAAGAGAGAAACCTCTTCCTGCAAAATCAGATGCAAATGGTAAACAGTAAGAATATCCCAAATTTCTTTCTTAGGAAGTTTATTGTTTATAAAACATACTGGCTTATATATATACCATTTTACTCTTATTGAATAGGAGGTTGATAATACTCATGGGATCATAGAATTTTCAGTAAGTAAGGACTTTTGAGTCCATGTAGGTCTGTCTATGGTTTTCTGGAAAATGAGACCCAGAAAGGTTTAGATGACTCTTATTGATCAAGTACAGGAATTACCATGGTTTCATGTTATATTATAGGTACTAACAGAAAGTATTTTAAATTAGTATTATATAGTTATTTCATTCAGTCACTAAGTATGGCTTAAGTGTCTCTCGGGTGCTAGACTAGTCATTCCTGGGAATACAAATGAAGATATACCACTTTCCCTGATAAGGGCAAGTGTATAAACTACTTGGGTTAATAGCACTTCATTGCAAGAGGCTGCAGACATGGATTTTTGTGTACATATTTTTGATAACCAGAGGAGTGAAATAAAATGACTCAAAAAAATCTTTTTAAAGGAAATGTATGATTTGCATTGATAGAAGTGGGAAGAAGAGAGAATGAACAAAGGAACTTAGGAAGAGTGGCAAGAATTCTGGCACAATAAAGATTCTGATCCTGACTGGAGTGATCCACTTGCTCATCTAACCATATTTTTTTTTTTCATTTTTCCCCCACAGGCACCTTCTCACTACTAGTGTATTTTATTCCCTTTTCATATTCTCTCTTCCACCCACTTCTTTTTCTCTGCTCACTATTATTTTTCAGTTCTTTCCTTACTAGACTTTTCTGCTTCATGTGAAAATGTTCATTACTCCCTCTTTTAAGCTCTATTCTGTTATATGTAACTCTTCATGCTTGTGTTCTTTTCTTGCATCTCTCTTTCTTTTCTGTTTTATTTGGGGGCTCTTTTAAAATGTATTGCCTACATGTCAATGTATGGCAAAAACCACTACAATATTGTAAAGTAATTAGACTCTAATTAAAATAAATAAATTTTAAAAAATTAATTAATTTAAAAAATTATTGCCTAAATGTAGGCATTCCCGTGATTCCATTCTTGACCTTAATCTGTAAAATAATCTAATCCATTCCCTTGATTTCTTATCTCATCTATATGCTTATGACCTTTCTGTAAAGCTTTAGACTCATATATCCAAAGAGCAGCTACCGCTTCACCTGGATACCTCATAGCCATTTCAAATCCACTCAGTCATTCCAAGTAGAAACCTGTAGTTAACTTAAATCCCCCAACACCATCTACTTCACTTTCTGTATCTAATGAAGCACCAAGCCATGACTGTTTAACCTCCTGAATATCACTGTTACCTTATCTTCTGCTCTGCTTTTCTGATACTAGTTCAAGCCCTCAATATCCTTCCTAGAGCTTTGCTATTCAAAGTGTGGTTTGTAAGCAGCATCATCAGCACCACTTCAGAGCCTGTTAGAAAAAAGAATCTCAGGCTTCACTGCAGACCTACTGAATCTGAATCTGCATTTTATGCATTTTAACAAGATCCCTGGGTGGTTTGTACTCACAATAAATTTTGAGAAGCATTGTTCAAGAATATTGACACAACCTCCTAACTATTCTCCTTCCATCAGTTTTGTCTCCCCAAATCCACCCTCAATTTAATCACTGGAGTGTTTCACCTAAAGGGCATATCTTTCTATGTCACTTCCCTGCTTAAAAATCCTTATTTTTCTATTTTCTAAGGATAAAAATAGAGAACTTCATAGTTCTCTACCATCTTGTCCTGTCTTCCTCCTCCAGGCTTATTCCCTGCTACTTCCTGCTGTGATCCATGTGGATCAGAACCTGCAAAATGCTTTTAGTTTCTAGAAACGATTACCCTATTTCTTGTCTCTGTGCCCTTCATACTGACATTTTGCCTGGAACATCTTCATGTCCCTCTTCTCTTGACCAACTCTTACTCATACTTTAACATGATACTTCCTTGTAAGTCTTTTTACTTCCTTCAAGACTTGTCTTCTTTGCTTCCTTAACCTGCATATCTAATTATCTCTTCCTGTGTCTTTATCTCCCATTAGAATGTAAGATTTTTGAGGAAGGGGATTTAATCTAACTCATCTGTATTTCCATTCCTAGAGATAGAAACTGGCACAGAGTAGGCCTATCTCAATAGAGATTAGTTTAATATATGAAACAATGAACTATTAACCTTTATTTATTGGATGCTAACCATGTGTTTGTATTATTAAGTTTGCTGCTTATTGTGATTCAACATCTCACCAAAAGTTACATAGAAATCTGTGTTTTTATCTAGAATTTTAAAGAATGTCAATTTAGACAAATGTAGAAATAGAAGTGGTAGGGCTCCTGAAAGTCATGGAAGATACAACAGACTTGATAGGTTATTTTTCCTGTTGCTATGCAGAAGGTTCTCTGAAATAAGTGGCTTCTAGTTAAGTGGCATTGGGTAAATTGGAAGTGAAATATATGTCAGCTCTGAGAGATATGTGTACTCTGGTCACTTCTGAAAGGAGGGTTATTTTAGACTCTGAAGTTGCAAGATTATTAGAATGAGAGAAAGAGGATTTTGGTGAAATTTTCGTCTGGCCAGGGAGGGGGGCTGCTGATCATCAGCATAATTTAAATCCAGTCATTGAAGTCATTTTACATTAGCCTCTGAAACTGGAAGCTCAAAAGATTTTCAACCCTGACTTGACTATTTAATTTTGATTACAGTAAACATTGAAGATTAAAAAAATAGCTGGAGCGCTGTTGTACAGCAGAAACTAACACAACACTGTAGAGCAATTATATTCCAATTTTTAAAAAAAATTTTAAAAACTAGCTGGAGAATTTAAATTAGCCGATGAGAATTTCAAAGAACAGCAACAGCAGAAACAGCTGTTTCTGCTCACTTATATATTATAATATATAGTGAAAGGGAATATATATATTTATATATATATGATATATATATTTTATATATATATCATATATATATATATTATAAGTGAGCAAGCAGTAAGACAAAAGCAATTTAATATGTGCCACTTTAATTATTTTTACTCTTCACCTGTTTTCTCCCTTCTTGCTGTCTTTGCCTTCTTTTTTATCTGCTGTTGTTTATATATGTTTCTACTCTATCTAATCTCTTTCTCTGTTTCTTCATCATTCTTACTGCTCTCTTCATGTCCTTCATCCAGCCCAGATCTTGTTAGCACAGGAATGGCTACCATAACGATATGGAGCTAAAGTATGTATGTATTTTTTATTTATTGTATTTGTTTTATTTTATTAATTTATAGCCCCATTATTGTACTTATTGTCTCACCTCCTCTTGTAACTCAACGTACCTAACATTGAATTAATAATCTTCCCTAAAACCATCTTGAATTTATCAAGTTTTTTGTTTTTGCCAGTAGTAGCACTATTTTTTAGTCACCTACACTTGAATCTTTGAAGGCATCTTTGACTAAATTCCCCTATATCCTATCCATCCACAGTCTTATCAAGTCTTCTTATAACTGTTTCTCCTACCTGTACCCTTCCATTGCATTTTCACTACCGTCACTTTAATGCTGTAACCACCTTCTAGAAGGCTTTACTTATACCTCATTGTTACTCTCTTACTATCTAGTAGCAAGATTTCAACCTAGGATCAATTCCACAGTCTACCTGTTCTACTTTTACATTCAGAATACCTAATGATGATGCTATGGAAAATTATATAAGGCTAGAGATTGGGTACCTCTATAGAGTCTTAGTATCCAATCTCTATGACCTTTTAGTCCTATTTAGTACTTTTCCTTTTCCTTCAGTTTCCTTTCAGCAGTGATTTTTAAACCTACACCACCTTCCAACACTCTCTTCTACTACTCAACACTCCCCCTCCTCACATCCTTCAGACAAGCTTATTCCTTATGCCATCAAGAAAAATGTGACCATCACATGTGGATAGCAAGCATCTTACCCTAACCAAATAATCCTTTGAGTTTCCCTTTCACTATGATACTTACCCCTTGTTTTCTCAGCCAAGGTTTTTGTTGTTGTGTTCTTATTTTTCAGATATGCTCTTACTGTCCTCACTGATATTCACTCCTCAACTCACTGCCATTTGTTGCCACACATCCCCCCAGCCCTCCACACCACCACTCTACTATTTCACTGAAGCTGTTCTTTGCCGGGTTGTTGTGACTTCTAAATGTCTAAATCCAATAGACATCTTTGCTGAATTCACTAAACATTCCTCTTTAAAAATCTCTATTTCCTTAGCTCCTTTGACATCACTTTCTCCTGTTCATCCTTGCAACTCTGTCCTTTACTTCTTGACTTTTCATGGACCCCCCCCCTCCTCCTCTACCATCTAGTTTAAAGAGTGACACTATCCAGGGTTTTTATCATTATGTTGCTATTCCTGTGCCCACCCATACATTGTCCTCAAGAGATCTCATCCACTCTCTTAACTACCCTTTATCCTCAAAATTTATCCAAAATTACTCTAAGCTATCCTTTCCCTTTCAAATTCCCATATCTAACTGCCTGTTGGACACCTTTATATGGAAATCTCAGATATAGCAGACTCTGTGTGTCCAAATTCAAACTCACCATTGATTATTCTCCCAAGTCCTTAAACAGTATTCCTTATGAAATTCCAGTTCAGTTAGGATCACCACCCACTCAGTCATCAAACTATGCTGAGTTATTTTAGAACTCTCTAGATTCCTCCTCCCTTATCTCCCATATTTAATCAGTCATTAAATTTTGTTAGATTTAATGGTAAATATTTCACCAATATCTCTGCTCCTGTCAGTCCCTACTGTGACCTTTCTAGCCCATGCCTCCTTATCTCTTGCCTGGTCTGGTGTATTTATGTAACTGTGGTCTCCTTACTTCCAGGCTTGCTCCTCTCAAAATTACCTTCCATATTGCAGTTAGAGAAGAGATTTCTCTAAAACACACAATTGACCATGTTACATACTGCTTAAACCACCTGATGGTTTCCCAGCCCACAGAATAAAAAGTCTAGACTCCTTGTGCTCTGTGTGCTCTTGCTCAGTCATTTCCAACTCTTTGCGACCCAATGAACTACAGCCCGCCAGGCTTCTCTGTCCATGGATTCTTCCAGGCAAGAATACTGGAATGGGTTGCCATTTCCTACTCCAGGGGATGTGCCCAACCCAGGGACCAAAACCCATGTCTCTTATATCTCCTGCATTGGCAAGCAGGTTCTTTACCACTGTACCACCTGCTAGACTCCTTAGCATAATATAGAAGTCTCTTTGATCTGACACCTTTTTGTCTCTCCTATGCTGTCCCCTTTTATTCATTCCAAATTTCAAAAAGTTCCTATAAATACTTCTATGCTCTTTTCAACTCCTTTCACCGTTAACTATTTTTCCAAATTTAACTAAGGCCTCATCTCCTTCAGTAGCACTCTTCAGACTCCCATGTTATACTGAGTGTGTCTGCTTCCTTGAATTCCCATACCTCTTAAGCATACTTCCCTTATCTTTTATGAAATGAGATTGAAATCCTCTGTTCATGTATCTGTTTCTCATTTGAATTTGTGAGCAACCTGCCCATTTTATTCATCTTGTACTCTTAGCATCTAGCATGATACTTGGTGCCACAGAGGTGTTTAGTGTTTGTTGAACAGATTATTTGAATTCAGCACACCATACTCATTTCTGTCTCTTCCATACCTGATATTGTTTTCATCCCCTGGAATGCCCTACCTGCTTTCCTTATAATTCAAATCCTTTTCCTCCGAAGTCCATCGCAACTTCCCTCACTGCTCTCGCTCTGATTTCTCATAGGCTTTACTATTCACTGACAATTGCATTATAGTCTCCTAACTGAACTGGCCCCTTGAGGTAGGGATTTTATTTTATTCTGAAATCTATTTCTCAGTGCTTTATGCTCCAATGAATATATATATATTTTCCTCAATATTTGATCATTGTTTATTGAGAAGCAGAGTTGTGTAGTGGGATAAACATAGATTTGGAGAGGTGTTTGAGTCACTTGCCCAGTTGCACCTTAGATTCCTCAGGTATAAAGTGAAAATAAGGCTACTTCACAGGATTGAAAAAAGGGTGAAATGAAGCAGTATATACCATACCCATGACAGAATAGGTCCTCAACAAATGTTAGTTTTCTTAAAATATTGTTTCCTTGTCATAATTTTAAAACATAAAAGTTGTACATTTTCAATTTTTCTTCATAAGCTAAATCCCATGTTAAGTTGCGTTTTTGCTTACATGTAGCTTTCAGTTGATTTTCCCCATTTAAGATATTAGACCAGTGGTTCTCATTCTCGACTACATACTAAAATCATGCAGGGATCTTTTAGAAATCCCAATGCCCAGGCCATCTCTCAAATCAATTAAATTAGAATCCCTGGGACTCACATTAGTGTTTTTTTTTCTCTTTTTTTAACTCCCCAAGTGATGAGAACCAAAATGTTAGACTATAAATACATGCATTCCCCTAATCTCTCCTTTGAAATCAAAGACCTTAGTCCAGGGAGTTATAAGATAGGACTGTGATTAGGAGAAAAGTCCACCCCACATGTGTTAGGTTATGGATGATTTTGAAAGTTACCAGATACAAAGAAACTTGAGTTTCTGGGTGAAGTCAGAAACAAGGGATCCTAGCAGGGCTGAGGGGAGCAAAACTTGACAGGCCCAAGGAACAGACTCAGATAGGAGAATGGACAGTATGAGAAACTGTGGAGGCAGGTTTCAGTAGGATTAAACTAGAAATTTTGATCTTGAGACAAATACATAGGCTTTGTGTCTTCACAGAAAGAGTTTACACCATTTTCATACGTTATTTTCTCAGAAGACTGTATCCTAGAAAAAGAATATCAATGTGTTAAAAAGACAAGGGCTAAGGTAATAGAAGCAGACCATACTTTTCCAGAACTGCTTCTAGGTCTTTCGTATGTGACCTGCAGCTCCTCTAAACTACTATATTGTCTGTATTATAATCTTCTGATATAACTTGTGAAGAAACCAAGGAGGAACTGAGAAGAACATTATATATACTCTATAAGTACTAGACAAATGTGTAAAACCTCTGAAATATAATCTAAGTTTATAATCATTGGAGATCATTTAGGCAGTGGTGCTTAACAGTGCCTGCACAGAAAAATCAACTAGAATGCTTTCGAAAAGTAAGAAAGCAAAAAAAAAAAAAAAAAAGTAAGAAAGCCTAGTTCTACCCCTAGAGATTCAGATTAAATTGGTTTTATGTTAAGCTGTAACATGAATATTTTTACAGTTCCCCACATGGTTCTAATGTGTAACTAACATTAAGAACACTAGTCTCGGGGAAATCAGGAGTCCTGCTTATCTTGTATAACTTGGGCACCCTTAGAATACATGTCCAAGTGAATCTGAGCCTTAATTTTCCCACCTGTTAAATAACATTAGCTATAATCTCTGAAAAGGGTTTTTATAAGCATGCAGAGTCCCAGATTCAGTTCTCAGCTTTGCAAGAAGGCCAGAATCTTCAAAAGTGATTAGCCTCAAATGAAGGACTTCTCAAACCAAAAACAAAATTGCAAGATGGTGATAAATAACGAAGGAACTGGAAAGACACTCCTTTAAGGTTTTTTCCACCCATTCTTTGACAATAATTAGCTGGGGTATTGTTAAAATACAAATTCCCTGTCCCAACGTATCATATTCTCCAGAGGAAGGGGTCTGGGTTAAAAATCTATATTTTTAACTCACACTCCAATTGATTCTTATCAGAGAAGTCTGTGAAATATTGCAATTTAATTCACTGTCTTCTGTTATTGTTTTATGGTAGGAGCATAAATAGATATTTCAGTTCCCAGGTTTGTAAAAACAAATATCATTTAGATTATCCTCTTTTTGGTATCAGCAATATAGGAAACCAAATTATAATCAGAAGTGACTTGGCAAGTGCAAAAATCAGCACAGGAAGAGACGATAGTTGTTTTGTTTTTTCCATTTATTTTTATTAGTTAGAGGCTAATTACTCTACAATATTGTAGTGGTTTTTGCCATACATTGACATGAATCAGCCATGGATTTACATGTGTTCCCCATCCTGAACCCCCCTCCCACAATAACAAAGGAGATGATAGTTTTGAAGAATCATTTATTCAGACTTTGACATAACCGGCTGAGCTCTCCTAGGCCCACCGCAGAGAATACATCAATAGTGAACATAGTCCTCATGTGCTTCAAAGTCAGACTCTTTCTTTCCCTTTGACAGTAGTTTCCTGTTTCTATGAATAATCTTTGCTTGGACATGGCCAATACACATTAGTAATGATTAATTTAGTGTCCTTTAAATGATTAATTTGCTGTTTGATTTAAAAGAAGATAGCCTTGCTGGACCCTGAAATCTCTGCAGCCATCAATTTATCCTCTTCTTTAGAGTGAGATTGTTTTTATATTTAGCTTAATGAAATTTATTAATTTGCATCTTCTGACCAAAGAGAAAGTGGAGGGATGATAAGTTTAAGAAAATAAAACTTAACCTATCACCTGCTTCCAGTTCTATCTATCAGTCAGAATAGAGAGGTAACTAGTATACCTATTCTATAGTTCTTGACTCTTATGAAGTGGTAACTAATAGTTTTATTTTAGAATTTTGCTTTCAGCATTTATCTTGAGAGTGGGGCTCACTGAAACTCTCTCTAAAATCTGTCTATGGAAATCACTTTTGGTAAACTAATGCATTACAGTGATTTCAGGTAAGAGAGTAAACATTTGCCTTTATTCATCTTTAATATTTTTGGATGTTTCGAGTTTTAGTTGGATAGAAAGAAAATTGGGGCAAACAAAAAGAGGTTGGTTGAGGGATTAAGAGGCAAAGATAGATTAGGCACACTACATTTGAGGTGTCTGTTGTACTTTCACATAACAAAAATAAACAAGTGGATAGCAGTTTCTTAAAAAGACCAAGGCTGGAGCGGCAGTGTGGTATAGTGTGAAGAATCTTGGACTTTAAGAGACATGGGATTTGAGAAGCTATCTCTGTTACTAACTGACTCTGTGACTTCAACCAAATCATTTATCTTCTCTAGGCCTTATCTTTAAATTGGGAAAGTTCAAGTAAATGATTTCTAGTAAATTCCTGTCCAGCTATGTGATTCTAAGTATATTCCTGTTGACCTTTTTAACTTGAACTCTGTTTTTTCCAGCATTTAGTATGAGAACCTACGATTGTCGTATTTGTAATATCACCTTTACATCTTTAGAAATGTTCCGGTCTCACATGCAAAGAAGTGAACATCAACTTAAGTAAGAATTTCTTACCAAAGTGCTCCTATGATACCAAAAACCAGGGGTTCTGTCAAGTATCTTTACGTGCATTTTACAAACTTCCTAGACATTTACTTCCCTAAGAGTTGATCCTGGGTATGGTTGGTAGTATTTGTAGCATACTGTATGCTAGTTCCATCTCCCAGGGATTTCCCTAGCCATGACAGTATGCTGAAAGAGCTGGCTCACGGGCAACCCTCCTGACCAGACATCTTTGGAAAGATGCTATCATTCTCAGGCTGGCCAGATAATTCAAATAATCCCTATAATCCTTGGAAGGTTGGCTAGTTCCAGAGATTCAGCTATCCATTTGTCATCCTTCCAGTGAGGTATAGTGGTTAAGAAAAAAGGTCTTGCTGTTATACAGAACCAAACTGGAATACCAGATCTTTCTACCAAGTAACTTTGGACAGCTCTGACATAAAGTGGTTATAATGAAGTATAAAAATATGGGCAAGGTCCCTTGCCTGGCACATTGTGGGAGCTTAGTACACATTTATTCCAATTTTTTCTGTTATTTGAAGGAGGAGAAGATTGACTGGACAGTTGGGGACTGGATAAGTCAAGTAGTGGGACAGAGGGGCACTTAAGTATTGTATATTTATTTTGTTGCTTTTAATATAACTTTCAGGTAGAAAATATTTGTATTATTGAGTCTGAATACTAGGTAGCTAAATTGTATAACTAACCAAATTAACTTTCATTTAGACTCTTTGTAAAATTTCAGAGTTCCAGAATAAATAGCTGTCACATTTATAGATCTATACAAGGAACTGATAATCAGAACTTTTTACAGCAATGTGACATGCAGATAAGACCATCTTTAGGGCATTAAATATTATTGGTCCTTTCCCAGACATCCCAACATGCCTTACATTTTTAAGTACTACAACAATATCAGATGTGTCTGCTTCTTTGTACCTATCTTCCCTTTCATCCCAGGTCTGAAAATTTTTTATGTAGAAAAAAATTGTGAGGTGCCTAGGAGATATGTGACTATCCCTGCTTCTTCTCCTTGGCATACAAAGTCATGATTTATAGCTTTTAAATTAAGGTAGGTTTTAAAATTTTGCTTGGGCCTCTGTTGTATTTGTGTTTTTCAAACTAGTATTTTTGAAAGCAAAACAAATATTCCAAATAAAATAATCTAGTAACAAGAACTTTCTACTGTCGTATTTGCAGAGAATCCATTGTTATCAATCTAGTGAAGAATTCATGGAAGCCACCAGACTCTTGCCAAGATGAATGTACAGATTACATCAAAGTACAGAAAGCCAGAGGATCAGAACCAAAGACTTGTTTTAGAAAGATGGAAGAAGGTTCTTTGGAAGCCCATGGGTACAGAGAAGCAGTTGATTCCAGATCCAGACATAGAATGTTTGAACAAAGATCCCCATGTGAGACTTTCTGGACATATCCAGGACCATATAATATTTCACAAATAGTGGAAAACCAATTACCTCATTGCTTACCAGCTCAATCAAAGAAAACATATGACTCTTTTCAAGATGAACTGGAAGATTATATCAAAGTGCAGAAAGCCAGAGGACTACATCCAAAGACTTGTTTCAGAAGGGTAAGAGAGAGCTCTGTGGAAACCCATGGGTACAGAGAAATTGATTCTGGACCCAGACCAAGAATGTGTGAACAAAGGTGTTCATTTGAGACTTCTCAGACCTACCAACGACCATATACTACTTCACCAGTGGAAAGCCAATTATATCACTGGTTACCAGCTCATTCAAAGAGGACATATAACTCTTTCCAAGGTGAACTTGAGGATTATATCCAAGTGCAGAAAGCCAGAGGACTAGAGCCAAAGACTTCTTTCAGAAAGATAAGTGATAGCTCTGTGGAAACCCATAAGCACAGAGAAATGGTTGATTCCAGACCCAGACCTAGAATGTTTGAGCAAATACTCCCATTTGAGACTTTCCAGACTTACCCAGGATCATACAGTATTTCACAGGCAGAAGAAAACCAGTTACCTCATCCTTTACCAACTCATGACAGCAAACAGAGATTAGACTCTGTGACCTACTGTCAACCCACCAGAGACTGTTTCCCAGAAAAACCAGTACCCCTGAGCCTTAGTCAGCAGGACAATAACTCTGGCACATACAGTGTAGAATCTGAAGTTTATAAGCACCTCTCCTCAGAAAACGATACCAATGAGCATCAAGCAGGTCATAAGCGGAAACATCAGAAGAGAAGAAGGCACATGGAGGAAGGTGAAGAAAGGCCAGAGAAGGAGCAGTCCAAGCATAAAAGAAAAAAGAGTTATGGGGATACAGATCTAGACAAGGACAAGGGCATTGGGGAAGGGAAAAGAGACAGAGATAAACTTAGTGTCAGTTCAGGAAAGCTTAAGCATCGAAAAAAGAAAAAAAGCCATGGCGTACCCTCTGAGAAGGAAGAACGTAAGCACAAGAAAGAGAAAAAGAAATCTGTTGAAGAAAAGACAGAAGAGGAAATGCTTTGGGATGAGTCTATTCTTGGATTTTAAACTTTTAGCTTTGTTTACCCTAGGAGAAATAGAATGGGGGAATTTAGACAAAGACAGAAACATCCAATGAGGAAAAAGAGAGGTGAGTACAGTCAGTGTCAGTTCAAGAAAGCTTAGTTTTTTGTGTGTAAAAATTGAAATTGACTTGAAAGAAGAGACAAACAAGCCAAAACCTCGCCTCTGAGAAAGAACAAAAGAACACAGTAAGAACATAAGAGAAAAGGAAGCCAGTTAAAAGACAAAGGTGTCAGTGCTTTAGGACGAGTCTTCTCTTGGATTTTGAACTTTCCTGTTGTGTTCCTTTAAGGTTGAATTAAAGAAATAAATTGAAGAGTTTGGTTTCATGAAATTCATGTTATTTGAATTTCCCTAAGTGGACAGTTACTTTAACCATTAACAAAAGCCAAGTGAAGTAAAAGTATTCAATATGCCTTGTCCTCAAGTTATTTTTCCTCATTTGTTAACGTGAAAGAAAAATTACATGTTTCCTGCATATAAAGTAATTTCTCTTAATGAGGCTGTCTCTGCTCCTGTTCATCCAGTTGCTGTGATAGTGAATTATTTACCTATGGGAGAAAATTAATTTTAAATGAGAAAATCAGGCATTATAGAATCCATCCTCTGTTTGGGCTGTGTTAGTGTTGGTGGTATTTTTTATTGCTATTATATGTTTATTTATGTTTCTTGGTTTTCTCCAAGGAAAATATGTGAAGCAATTTAGATTGATTTTTTGTTCGTTTGTTAAATATAATTTGCAGTGTATTTTTGTATTTTCTAGTTCTGAAAGTGGGAAATGAAACAGTCTATAATAAATGTAGATGATATATAGTTTTAAAGAGTTCTCAAAGAGTACTGATGAAAAAATAAGTCTATATTCTGTAAATGTTTATATTACATTAAAGTGTTTTAATTTCTATATATTGTTTTATGTAAATAACTATTTCCCAGCTGAATATTATTTTACTTTGGGAGTGAGAGGGGAAATAAACAGTTTTCACCTCTGAGGAGATCACACTGTAAAGTTTTTTTGTTTTTGTTTTGTTTTCCTTACTGGTATTTCTATTTTTTTAATTTATTTTTTAATTCATTTTTTTAACACCAAAAACATTTTGTATTGGGGTATAGCCGATTAACAATGTTGTGATAGTTTCAGGTGAACAGTGAAGGCACTCAGCTGTATATACTCATGTATCCATTCTCCCCCAAACCACCTTCCCATCCAGGCTAGCACATAACATTGAGCAGAATTCCATGTGCTATACAATCGGTTTTTGTTGGTTATCCATTTAAAATATAGCAGTGTGTACATGGCCTTCCAAAAGCCTTTAACTATCCCTTCCCCCTGGCAACCATGAGTTCATTTTATAAGTCTGTGGGTCTCTTCCTGTTTCATAAATAAGTTAATTTGTATCATTTCTTTTTAGATTCCACATTTAAAGGATGTCATATGATATTTCTCCTTCTCTAACATACTTCATTCAGTATGACACTCTCCAGGTCCATCCATACTGCTGCAAATGGCCTTATTTCATTCTAAAAAGAATTAAAAAATGGCTGAGTAATATTCCATTGTATATATGTACCACATCTTCTTTATCCATTCCTCTGTCGATGGACATTTAGGTTGTTTCCATGTCTTAGCTATTGCAAACAGTGCTTCAATGAACATTGGGGTGCATGCATCTTTTCAGGCCATGTTTTTCTCTGGATATAAGCCCAGGAGTGGGATTGCAGGGTCATATGGTAGCTCTATTTTCAGTTTTTTGCAGAGTCATATGGTAGCTCTATTTTTAGTTTTTTAAGGAATGTCTATACTGTTCTCCATAGTGGCTGTACATTCCCACCAATAGTGCAGGAGGGTTCCCTTCTCTCCACACCCTCTCCAGCGTTTATTGTTTGTGGATTTTTTGATGATTGCCATTCTGACTGGCATGCGGTGATATCTCATTGCAGTCATCAAAACAGTATGGTACTGGCACAAAAATGGAAATATATAGATCAATGGAACAGAATAGGAAACCCAGAAATAAGCCCTATAGTCTTGTGATTGGTCTGTTCATATTTTCTGTTTCCTGGTTCAGTCTAGGAAGACTGTACCTTTTCCATTTCTTCCAGGTTGTCCATTTTATTGGTGTATAGTTGTTCATAGTAGTCTCTTATGATTCTTGGTATTTCTGTGGAGTCAGTTGTAACTCCTCATTTCTAATTTTACTGATTTGAGTCCTCTCCCTTTTTTTCTTGGTGAGTCTGGCTAAAGGTTTATCAATATCATTTATCTGTTCAAAGAACCAGCTTTTAGTTTTCATTGATCTTTGCCATCGTTTTGTCTCTCATTTATTTCTGCTCTGATCTTTATGATTTCCTTCCTTCTACTAACTTTAGGATTTGTTTGTTCTTCTTTCTATAGTTGCTTTAGGTATAAGGTTAGGTTGTTTATTTGAAACTTTTCTTGTTTTTGGAGGTGAGATTGTATAGCTATAAACTTCTTTTTTAGAACTGCTTTTGCTGCATCCAGTAAGTTTTGGACCATTGTACTTTCATTTTAATTTGTGTCTAGGTATTTTTTTTATTTCTTCTTTGATTTCTTCAGTAATCAAATGGTTGTTTAGTAGCGTATTGTTTAGCCACCATGTGTTTCTTAGAGTTTTCTTTGAAGTTTATTTCTAATCTCATAGTGCTGTGATCAGAAAAGCTGCTTCATAAGATTTCGACTTTCTCAAATTTACCAAGGCTTGCCTTGTGGCCCAGCGTGTGGTCAGCCCTAGAGAATGTCCCATGTGCACTTGAAAAAATGTGTAATTATTGACATGTATGATCCTATTACCATTTTGTTAATTGTTTGGCATTTATTTTTTGCAGATCTTTTCCGTCTCTTGTGTTTCTTGCCTAGAGAAGTTCCTTTAGCATTTGTTGTAAAACTGGTTTAGTTGTGCTGAATTCTCTTATCTTTTGCTAATCTGGAAAGCTTTTGATTTCTCCATCAAATCTGAAGGACAGTCTTGCTGGGTAGAGTATTTTTGGTTGTAGGTTCTTCCCTTTCATAACTTGGAATATATTGTTCCATTCCCTTCTGACTTGTTGAGTTTTGTTGAAAAATCGGTTGACAATCTTATGGGTTTTCCCTTATATGTTGTCTTTTTACCTTGTTGCTTTTAATAATTTATCTTTGTCTTTAATTTTTGTCAATTTGATTACTATGTATCTCGGTGTATTCCTCCTTGTGTTTATCTTGCCTGGGACTCTCTTTGCTTCCTAGACATGGTTGACTATTTCCTTTCCCACATTGGGGAAGTGTTCAGCTATTATCTATTCAAATATTTTCTTGGGTCCTTTCTCTCTTCTCCTTCTGAGACCCCTATACTGTGAAAATTTGTGCATTTAATGTTGTCCCAGAGGTCTATTAAGCTGCCTTCATTTATTTTCATTCTTTTTTCTATATTCTGTTTTGCAGCATTGATTTTCATCATTCTGTCTTCCAGGTCACTTATACATTCTTCTGCCTCAGTTATTCTGCTATTGATTTCTTCTAGTGTATTGTTCATCTCTGCTTGTTTCTTCTTCAGTTCTTCTAGGTCTTTGGTAAGCATTTCTTGCATCTTTTCAATCTTTGCCTCCATTCTTTCTCCAAGATGCTGAATCATCTTCACTATCATTATTCTGAACTCTTTTTCTGGGAGGTTGCCTATCTCCATTTCATTTAGTTGTTTTTCTTGGGATTTATCTTGTTCCTCCTTCTGGGACATAATTCTATTTCTTTTTGTATCTTTCTATGATTGTGGTATTAGTTCTGGAGGCTATGGAGGCTAATGGGAATGTAGTTCTTATTTCTTCTGTCTGCCCTCTGCTGAATGAGGATAAGAGGCTTGTGCAAGCTTCCTGATGGGAGGGACTGACTGTGGGGAAAACTCGATTTTGCTCTGGGGCTCAGTAAAACTTTAATCCAATTGTCTGCTGATGAGTGGGGCTGTGCTCCCTCCCTGTTAGTTGTTCAGCTGGAGTCTATATCCTTCTGTTGTTGTTACGGTTCAGTCGCCCAGTCATGTCTGACTCTTTGCGACCCCATGGACTGCTGCACGCTAGGCTTCCCTGTTCTTCACCATCTCCCAGAGCTTGCTCAAACTCATGTCCATTGAGTCGGTGATGCCATCCAGCCATCTTGTCCTCTGTCATCCCCTTCTCCCACCTTCAATCTTTCCCAGCATCAGGGTCTTTTCTAATGAGTCAGCTCTTGACATCAGGTGGCCGAAGTATTGGAGTTTCAGCTTCAGCATCAGTCCTTCCAATGAATATTCAGGACTGATCTCCTTCAGGATGGACTGGTTGGATCTCCTTGCAGTCCAAGGGACTCTCAAGAGTCTTCTCCAACATCACAGTTCAAAAGCATCAATTCTTTGGTGCTCAGCTTTCTTTATGGTCCAGCTCTCACAGTCATACATGAACAGCATGTAGGGCTATTGGTGACCTCCAAGAGGACTTATGCTGAGATGCATCTCCCAGGACTGCTGCTACCAATGCCCCCATCCCTGTGTCAGGCCACTGCTGACCCACACCTCTCTAAGACACCCTCAAATAGTCACAGGTAGGTCTGGCTCACTCTCCTGTAGGGTCACTGCACTTTCCCCTGGGTCCTGGTGCACACAGATTTTGTGCCCTCCAAGGGTCTCTGTTTCCCCTAGCCATATGGAAGCTCTATACCCAAATACTGCTGGCCTTCAAAGTCAGATTCTCGGGATTCCCAGTTCCTTGACTAAATCCCCAGGCTGGGGAGCCTGATGTGGTACCTAGAACCTTCACAACAGTGTGAGCATGTCTTTGATATTATTGTTCAGTTTGTGAGTTGCCCACCTCATGGGTATAGGATTTTATTTTATTGTAATTGTGCCCCTCCTACTGTTTCATTGTGGCTTCTCCATTGTACTTGGATGTGGAATATCTTTTTTTGGTGGGTTTCAGTGTCTTTCTGTCAATGATTGTTCAACAGCTAGTTGTTATTTTCATGCTCTGGCAGGAGAAGACGAGCTCATGTCTTACTCCACCATCTTGAACCAATCTCTGTAAAAGTTTTAATAATTTCATTTCGCCTACATCTTGCTTAGAAGAAGCTGATATTCAAGCTTGAACTCAGTCTTAAGTCAAAAAACCATGACCAAGTAAATACTGGAAACTGAAGAAGGAAGAATTTATAATTGGGAGAGGACTATGATGAAACTTTAAATTTTTTCATCTTGATTTTTTTTATTCTGGTGTTCCTTATTTATGTTTTATGATAAACACCACCTGTAAGTGTTTGAACATCACCATGGTATAGTAGAAAGAGTAATAGCTTGGGAATCTAAATACCAGGATTCTGGTCTCAGTAGTACCATCAAGTTGCTATGTGACCTTGTAGAAATACCATCAAAATCCAACATGGAGTCATCAAGAATAGGAAAAATAGGCTATAGTATTCCCTTGATATGTTAATTCTAGCAAAAAAAGCAATTAAATTTAGATGGTGATTTATCTGCACTTGTGCTGTGTGCTCAGTCGCTTCATTTACATCCGACTCTTTGTGACCATATGGATTATAGCTTGCCAGGATCTTCTGTCCATCAGATTCTCCAGGCAAGGATACTGGAATGAGTATCTTCCTGACTCAGGGATCAAACCCACATCTCCTGCATTGCAGGCAGATTCTTTATTGCTGAGCCCCCAGGGAAGCCCTATAGGCAAGGCATTTAATAGTTGTTTTTTTTTTCTTGAAATTTGGATAAAATGGTAAATATTAACTGAAGCGTAATGTGATTGGTTGGGCTAATACCTGATTGAATGAATAGTCCAAAAGGGAGTTAGATGGTCCCCAAACTAACTCTTCTTCCACAAGACTGTTGGTAAAGATTATTGGTGTTACAATATCACTTCCTCTCTTTTTGAAAAACATATCTGATATACTGGTGAAAGGAGAGGGGAAAGAACAACCACAGTAGTGCAAATAGAATGTCAATTAGTCACAAAACAGCAAATTCTCTTTTCCAGACCAAAAAAGTAGCATTTATTTTTCCACAGAAAGTACAAAATCAGTTCAACTGAATTGCAAGCATTTTTAGAATTGGTAAATTATTTTTCAGAAGTCCATTTTGTGTTTAAAGCTGCAGGGTTGGAATTCAAACTATATATCATAAGAATATTCACAAAGATACAAAATTACTCTGCTATTTCCAAAATACGTAATTATTCATTTAAATTAGCTGTACACATTAAAAATTAAAATTTTAGTCAACACTGGATAAATCATTTAAATTGCTGTTTGATGAGAGATAAGGATGTGGTGTTGACTGCATTCTTGAAGAAGTTATCAGTGACTTGCCCTAGTAAATGGTTTTGAAATTTTTTAGGTGGGTGTTTTTTGGCCAAAAAAAAAAAAAAAGCTTTTTTGGCCAAATATGAACTTTGTCTTAACCCCACCATAAAATAAATTTTCTGTTACCTACTTTGGCACATTTGCTTTGCTTCCAGCTTCTGCAGCTGAACACTTGGAGGTAACAGTATTTTGAGATATTTAAATATATATTCAAGGATCAAAAATGATCTCGACTTCTGGAGTTGAGTGCTGAATATAGCAAGATAAAAGTTAGTGGTATAAATACTAAATCTGCATTTGGCTATGGAAGACAATGCAAAAACATGTTTGAGGAGACATTGTTTTTAAGATATTACATGTGGGGGGGAAAGATATTACATGTGAAAACAATGTTGGGATTTTTATTACATGCTTGGCTTGAAAGGCTAATATGCATACACACACATATATAATCATATATGGTTTAAGGCAACTTATTGAACTCAGTATTCAGACAAGTAAATTAATAACACTTAGCTTCATAGGTATATCCTCAACTGAATAGAAAGTCAGTCAGTTTAGTCACTCAGTTGTGTCCGACTCTTTGAGACCCCATGAATCGCAGCATGCCAGGCCTCTCTGTCCATCACCAACTCCCGGAGTTTACTCAAACTCATGTCCATCGAGTCAGTGATGCCATCCAGCCATCTCATCCTCTGTTATCCCCTTCTCCTTCTGCCCCCAATCCCTCCCAGCATCAGGGTCTTTTCCAGTAGGTCAACTCTTCTCATGAGGTGGCCAAAGTATTGGAGTTTCAGCTTCAGCATCAGTCCTTCCAATGAACACCCAGGACTGGTCTCCTTTAGGATGGACTGGTTGGATCTCCTTGAAGTCCAAGGAGGCAAATTTTGACTGAATTTAGAAAATAACTTTCAATGATTGTAGCTATGGAGAAAAATGTAATTGGCTGCCTGGTTACAGGCACTCATTGGACAAATGATAAGAACTGACTCATAGCACATAGCCAGGAAAGAAATTTGAGAAAAAAGGGGAGAACATAAGTTCTGCTCCACAAAGAGCTCACATTCTAACAGAGAAAATGGACTAATAAAGAAGAAACTGTAGTATAAATTTGATAAAGGCTACAATAGGAGTGATGAAAGATGCTGTGGGTAGCAAGGGTAATGTTTCATGGGATGGAAAGTGGGTATTCAGGAAAGGCTTCCCAAAGGAAGTTACATCTAAGCAAACCTTTTCCGCTCAGTTCAGGCCTACTTCTTTGATATATCCACTTGGCTATCTAACAGGTACTTCAAATTTCACATAGCCAAATAGAGTGCCTGCTTGTTCCATTATCAGTCATTCATCTCCCAGTGTCCCCTATTGCTATAAAACCTTCATCCATTTACTCAAGGCCAAAAACCATTTTGGAGCACCTCTTCACTCCTACATTAGACCATAAGCAATTCCTCTTGATAATATCACCAAGATATCTCTCCTAATGTCCAATTATCTTCATCTTCAGTTACCACTGTCATCTAAGACATGGTTATTTTTTTATCAAACTGAGAAAATAGGTTTGAGAGTAACTAAAACATTGAAAGAAGTCATTACAGGCCCTGAATTGCAAGTGAGTGGAAAAAAATTATACAGAATCAGCAAGAGATCATAGATTGCTCTGGTGAACTAAGCCCCGAGGACTTCAGAACTATCCAGCGTATAGTTTTCTCCAGAAAAACCAACACACATGTAAAATGAAAACAAGTTTCAGAAATCAAATATAACAGGCAGAAATACAATGGGTAAAGTAAAGGAAAAGTTCAGAGAGTAGTAGAAGGGGAGGAGTCTAGAGAAAGCAGATCCCAGGAAGTATGACAGCAAAATAAACTTAAATTGGAAGGAATACAAGAGAGAAGAGACTGTGGTAAAGATAGTAAAGGAAATAATAGAAAATAAAGATAAAAGTTTCAAATTATATAGACTGACAGAATAGATAACAGCAATGGATATACAAATAAATTTGTTGTAATAGGTGCAGTGTTGTGCTCTCCAGAATTGCCACACTTTTCAAGATAGAGACACTCATCTCCCCTTCTGGGGAACTGGCCTTGTCTTAAGGGAACTGCCTCTCCTTAGGTCATGCCCTCTCCTGGGCATAGCCCACATTGATGGGATAATGTAGGTATATAAATGTCAGGCCTCCTGTTTCAATTTTGGGCACCTCTGAAAGGCCATTGGATCTGCTGAGTCCTTTGTTAAGACTGTATTACAGTTCAATTTCTCTGCTAATCCTGCTTCCCTCAGAAGTGTTCTTCTGAGCATACCCCCTGTAAATTACCTACAAACTAATCTCTCTCACCAATTTCCCCCAGAAATCTACCCCAGACAAGAGGTACTGGGAATAGTCTTAAGGAACAGACTCTTTCGGAGCAGGCTATGAGATTCTGTCATTGGTAGTGAAAAAGGACAGTGAAAAAGGTGGCTTAAAATTCAACATTCAAAAAACGAAGATCATGGCATCTGGTCTCATGACTTCATGGCAAATAGATGGGGAAACAATGGAAACAGTAAGAGACTTTATTTTCTTGGGCTCCAATATCACTGCAGAGGGTGACTGCAGCCACAAAATAAAAGACCCTTGCTCCTTGGAAGAAAAGATTTGACAAACCTAGACAGCATAGTAAAAAGCGGAGACATTGCTTTGCCAACAAAGGTCTGTCTAGTCAAATCTATGGTTTTTCCCGTAGTCATGTATGGATGTGAGAGTTGGACCATAAAGAAGGCTGAGTGCTGAAGAATTGATACTTTTGAACTGTGGTGTTGGAGTAGAATCTTGACAGTCCCTTGGACTGCAAGGAAATCCAACCAGTCAATCCTAAAGGAAATCAGTTCTGAATATTCATTGGAAGGACTGATGCTGAAGCTGAAGCTCCAATAATTTGACCACCTGATATGAAGAGCTGACTCATTAGAAAAGACCCTGATGCTAAGAAAGATTGAGGAAAGAGTAGGATTAAACCTGGAAGAGTGACAGAGAGGGTTATAGTCATTAACTGTTTAGGTAAAAGGGGTCATTGAGAGTTTCTAGGCAAAAAAAAACGAAATGAGAGGGAGTTGGACTGTATGGTCTTAAGTGAATATAAAATATAATGTTCTCATTAAAAAATTAGTGTGAAGCTGGAAAGGTAAACAGGAGAGACCAGACACAGGATGTGTGACATCAGAGACTAGGGTGCTATCAGAGGAAACTGGGAGTAAGAGACAGATGAAGAGAGTCTGTGAGGTTCTCTTGGCAAGACTCTGAAATGCCAGAGCTGGGTCATAGATTTCTGAGAAATATATGAGCTCAGAGGCAAGAAAGTGGGAAAGCAAAGCTCAGCTTCAGACAGGCGAATTTCACAGTAATATCAAGAAAGTGAAAGAAGCATCATGATGTCATTAGAGGAAAGAGGTAACCTTACGATTAAAAAAAAACTTAACTAATTTAATAACAGACTGAAGTTTCCTGGGACCTTTTAATCAAGTCCAAAGAGAATTAAAAACTAAGTATTAGGACTTACCTGGTGGTCCAGTGGTTAAGAATCTGCCTTGCAATGTAGAGGACATAAGTTTGATCCCTGGTCCAGGAAGATCCCACATGCCATGGAGCAACTAAGCCAGTGTGCCCAAACTACTGAGTCCATGCTCTAGAGCCCATGAGCTGCAACTACTGAAGCCCATGCACCTAGATTCTGTGCTCCACAACAAGAAAATTCACCACAAGGAGAAGCCAGCACACTACAATGAAGAGTAGTCCCCACTTGCTGCAACTAGAGAAAGCCCACGTGCAACAACAAAGACCCACCATAGCTTAAAAAAAATTAAAATATTAAGAAAGCTTTAAGTACTAACATATCAATTGACCCATGAGACTTGAGGTCAGTAAAGTTTCACTCTGCACCTCAGTTTAAGATAGTCACTTGGAAAACAGATGTTTGGGAGTAGCAATGATAAATCATATTCTGGAAAGATAGAAGACGATTCCCCACAGATCTACTATCCTATAAACAAAATTAAATTATTAGCATAACCTCACTAGAGCTGAAAGGTTGTTGCTGAACCACAAAAGATGCTGGGATTCTTGGCCTCTGGAGAAGAATTCAATCCGGAGCCAGTGATGCGGCTTGATTGCTCAGAGCTTTTGTGTAATAAAGTTTTATTAAAGTATAAAAGAGATAGAGAAAGCTTCTGACATAGACATCAGAAGGGAGTAGAAAGAGTGCCCCCTTGCTAGTCTTTAGCCGGATGTTATATAGCTACTAGCAGTCTGCTAATTAAAGAAAGGAAATGTCTCAAAACTCAGACTGGCACCAGGCCCCTCACCCACAACATGCATTTTGAGATAACATTGGCACAAGGTGAGTTGTCCAGTGCCATAAAATGACTGGCATGAATCTTGAAGAAAGGCAGGTTTCCAAGCAAATACAGTCTCATCAACATAGCTTAAGAGAACATTTGCATGAGTAAAACATACTGGTTTGTCAAATCTGTTCTGAGTCTTAGGTTGAACAGCCTTGAAGACAGAGTCTGGGGTAAATACATAGTTCATTAACGTAGCTTAAGACAAACATTTCCATTAAGAAAAACACATTGGTTAGCTCAAGGTTTAAGAAAAGTTAAGTTCAGGTGGAGCCAGGTGTAGTCATGGCAACACAGAATTTTAAGAGAAACCTTTTTTTAAATTTGTATAGAGAAGGGGAAAAAAATCTAACACTTGTTTACTTCCTCCTGCTGCTTCAAGTGAAAGCGAAGTCGTTCAGTCGTGTCCAACTCTTTGTGACCCCGGGGATTGTAGCCTACCAGGCTACTCCATCCATGGGATTTTCCAGGCAAGAATACTGGAGTGGGTTGCCATTTCCTTCTCCAGGGGATCTTCCTGTCCCAGGGATCGAACCCAGGTCTACCCACATTGTAGGCAGACGCTCTACCGTCTGAGCCACCAGGAAATCCCTGCTGCTTAAGAGAGAGAGAAAAAAATGTCTGACACTTCTACCCTATTTCCTCCCTTTGGAGATACCTGGCCTTCCTGCTTGTTACTGTCTCAGAGGTTGGCTCCATTTATGTTTTCTTCCTTTTGTTTTTGTATAATTTTTAGGTATATTGTGGCAAGATTTCAGAGGAAGAGTTCATAAACTCTTTAATTGGCTCACTGAGGGTGGAACAATGGGTCAGAAAAATCTGTGTTGTATTTCTTTTCAAAAGATTAGCTGTACTTCAATCTTACCTCACCTAATATGTATCCAAGGAAGGAGATAAAGAATAATATAGCGAAGAAAGTAATCATTAATTTGGCATATGTTTTTCTTTTCCAAAGCTGACAGAGCCCTAGTGGGACAGGGCTCATTCCTATCCCACTGCATCTTATAGCCAGTGAATTCAGGAGGTGATTCCTGAGGCTTTCCCTGAATTCACTTCAGTGTAATATTTGTTATTCAGTGATTGGTAGCAACACTGTTATCAAGTGCCCAGGTAGCTTATAATGCAACAGGGGGAGAAAAAAAAAACATAATCATGGGGAGATGACACGGAGTGGTGCGGGCATTGGATTCAGATTCAGAAGACCTATGTTTGGAAGAACATTTTAAGCTGACTGCTTTAATGTAACTAGGGGCAGGTCATTCAACCTCTGAAACCTTACTTTTCCTCATCTGTAAAGTGAAGATTTTAAAAAACTCACAGGGTTATTTAAAGATTAAATGAGACAATGTATCAACATAGTTTCTGATGCATATTGAACTCTCAGTGAATGTTAATTAAATTAGAATATCAGGTAGAGAGTATTAGGGAGACCATGACTAAGTGCTAAATTACATGGTGGTGATGCTAAGAAAATGCCCTTTCTAGTGGTCATAGTTGTTCAACAGTAAACTGAGTTATATCAAGAAGTACTGAATACTGGCAGTGTTCAACAGCAGGATGATTATTATGCTAGGTTTACAGGGTTCTCTGAAGCATTAAATATGGGGTTCAATACCAACCTTCTCCTTATATTTCACTAACTTCACTCTTACTTTTTCTACTTTCCTTTATCTACCATTTCATCACTTAAAAAATTTTTTACCATCAAGCCCCTATCTTTGTAAGCTGCCTTGACATTTTTTGGAAATGAAGCCTGATATAAACAAATAAATTTCACAAAAATTGTATGTGGAATTAGACCTGGGAATTAAAAATTCTGTGGTTTCATTTTTTGTACTAGGAGAGATTTGATAGGAAAAGTCTGCCTTTAAGAAGGCTAAAAAAATGAGTATAAGTCACAAACTCTTTGCATTGACACTGTTTTCAGACTGTTGCTTTGTGGGTAGGCACATTTTAAACTTTTGTTTTGGCTACTCTGGGTCTTTGTTGTAGCATGCAGGCTTCTCTAGGTGCAATGCATGGGTTCTCTAGTTGTGGTGCATGGATGGGTAGACATTTACTATTAGCTAAGATTTTATAACAGTGACTATATAAATGAATAATTACACTGCCTCACATTGGTTAAGTTTGAGTTTGTAAAACATTTTCATGTCACCTTCATTATGCTCAGTTCATAGATGAGCAAAGTAAGTTTTCCTGTGATGTGCCCCAAATCACACATCTCCCTATCTGCAGGCAGTCATTATATAATATCTGCATATCCATCATAGTGTGTCTAATTTATCAAGCTTCATATCCTCTGCAAGAGTGGAACATCATTATCTACCAAAGATCTTCCCTAATTAGAAACACATGCAAACACCCAAAGTATCTGTAAAGGGGACTAGTCCCTCTTCCTAAATTGCGCTTCTCCCTAAAGAATTGACTTTTAATTCCATCAGAAAAGTTTAAATGCTGTGGGCTAAAGAGTGTCCTTTATGAGAATGCAAATACTCTTCAAAGAGTACCTTATCCAGCCATTACCAGCCACTAATTTCACCTGTGGAAACGTGGCAAAAGAGAAAAGAGACAGCTCGTGGAAGATTTGAATGTGAGAAGAGGGAACTGGAACTAGATTTGAGTATCAGTATTGGGCTAGGCAGGCTTCCTAGGTGGCGCTAGTGGGTAAAGAATCCTGCCAATGCAGGAGATGGAAGAGACGTGGGTTTGATCCCTGGGTCTGGAAGATCCCCTGGAGAAGGAAACGGCTACCCACTCCAGTATTTTTGCTGGGAAATCCCATGGACGGAGGAGCCTGGAGAGCTACAGTCCATAGGGTCACAAAGAGTTGGACACAACAGAGTGACTTAGCACACATTTGTTATCTTTTTAATTTATTGCATTCATTCTGAGACCCAAATGGAAAAAAGAGGAAAAGTGAATCTCAGAGTAGTTAAGTCCATTAGTCAAGATCATAGAGTTAAAGGCAGAGCTGGGAATTGACTTCCCATTTTTGTGACTACTTAAGCTGACAGGAAGTTCTCTATCCCTAGGGAAGGGCTAGTTCAGAATGGCTTCTAGGTACCAAGATTCTTGGCAGGAATAGGGATATCTTATCAATTAAGCACACTAGTCACAATGTCTAGGTCCCATGGTGCTTTTGGGGGTCCATGAAAGTGGTTTAATTTAGAGAAGTGGTGTCATTCAAATGGTAGTGTAGCAAACTCCTGTTCATGTATTGATAACAAAAGCAACTAAACTGGCAAAAACTCAGACTCAATTTTCACAGAACTCTGGAATCTATTCAAAATCACACAACAACCAGAAAAAAAAAGTTTAATGAAGAAAGAAGCTGTGGCATTTTAGTAAGAGAGAGCTATGGCACTTAAAATAACTCTCTTACCATCCCCATTTCCCAGACCAGCAGCAACCATGAAGATTCCTAGTGAAGGTTGCTAAGTGCCACATGGAACAGTACAAATCTTATTCTCAAAGATAGCGGTTGTACGCTTTGACTAGTATGACAGCTCTCTGAAAGACCATCTCAGGGACTTCCCTTTGTTTTTTTGACTTGGAGAGTTCCCAGGGCTGGAGAGACTTCTCTGGCAGCATTTGTGATGGTTAATTTTATGAACTTGACTGGACCATGGTTCCAAGACATTTGATCAAACATTATTCTAGATGTTTATATGAAGGTGTTTTTTGTGTGATAGAAATAATCAATAAACCTATCTATAGTAAGAATAGAGGAGAATTTTATTTGAGCCAAACTGAGGACTATTGCCCAGTGACAACCTCTCAGAAAGTTCTGAGGAACTGCTCCAGCAAAGCATAGTTTTCAACACAGTTTTATGTCTTATCAGAACAAAGAACATCAAATATGACAGAGGTACATTTGTTTAAGATTACAAAAAGTACAGATCAGCACATACACAGTGAGTCAGTATGGCATTGGTGCCTGGGAATGGAGCCTTATCATTGAAGGAATAGTAGCATTGATGTCCCAGAAAGGGAAGCATTTATCTCTGTATTCCAAATGAAACATTTCTGGACAACACATGCTTTTCTTTAATGGTTAAAGCAGATGTACAATGTATGTTTAATAGGCCACAAAACAGGATGTTCTGGTTAGCATAAAGTTTAAGTTAAACCATGAATAACCTAGAATGACTTCCCATACCTCAAGATGTGAACATTTCTTCCATCATTTATATGAATTTAACATTGAAATCAGTGAACTTTGAGTAGGGCACATAACCTTTCATAATGGGTAGGCCTCATCCAATCAGTTGAAGAACTGACTGACCTCTTACTTTTTATTTTTTTGGCCATGTTGTGCAGCTTGTAGGGTCTTAGTTCCCCAACCAGGGGCCAAAACTATGCTCCCTGCAGTGGAAGCTCCCAGGACCTCCAGGGAATTCCTTCCAGATTTTTTACTTACCAAACCTCCACCATTATGTGACTCAATTTCTTAAAATAAATAAACATCCTGTTGGTTCTGCTTCTCTGCAGAATCCTACCTAATATGGATTTTGGCACTGAGAAGTGGGGTACTGCTTTAACAAATGCCTGAAAATATAGAAGTAGCTTTGTATCTGAGAATGGATAGAGGCTAAAAGAGTTTTGAAGTGCATGTTAGAAAAAGTGTAGTGTGCCAGGAAGAGGCTGTTGGTAGAAACATGAAACTAAAGGAGATTCTGATGAGAACTCAGAAAGAAAAAAGGATCATGTGGTAGGAACCTGAAGGAAAGATGATTTTTGTTACAAAGTGGCAGATAACTTGGCTGAATTGTGTCCTAATGTTTTGTGGAAAGTAGACATTATAAGTGACAAATTTGGATATTTAGCAGAGGAGATTTTAAGCAAAATGTTGATGGCATTGCCCAGTTTCTCCTTGCTGCTTATAGTAAAAGGTGAAAGAGAGAGAGAAAAACTGAAGAAATTGTTAAGTAGAAAGGCACCATGCTTTAAGATTTGAGGAATTCTCAGTCTATCCATATTGCAAAAAAATGAGAAAACATATTCTGGAGAGAACAGTGAATTCCCTGGTGGCTCAGACAGTAAACAATCTGCCTGCAATGCAGGAGACCTGGGTTCAAGCCCTGGAGAAAACACCAAGTATATGATTAGACAGTCACTCCATTAGACTATGGATATGATTCATAGTCTAATCAGCCATCTCAGCAGAAGCGAGGAATAGAGATGGGGTTATATCATCAGAAACGTTGCCAGCTTCGACTGAAGAGAAGAGGGATGAGACAAAGTGAAGGAAGACTGTCAGACATCTGGGAATCTACAGGACAGGACAATAGACATATCCAACTGTGAACATGTTTTATCCTTCAAGAAAAGGTAGCAATAACCCCAAAGCTGAGGCTATCTCCTCCTTGGCTTCAACAAGTCAGGCCTGGGACCTCAGGAGTGGGGCTGCTACCCCAGTGGATCCAGAAGGTAGAGCTTCCATCCCTGTGAGCCTGGAGGACAGAGCATTGAAGCAAACAGGATTATTCTTAATCCTTGAAATCTAATGGAATTTTTTGTCTAGGTTTTAGACTTGCTTATGACCCTTGACAGCTCAGTGGTAAAGAATCTGTCTGCCAATGCAGCAGATGCACAGGAGATGCCAGTTCAGTCCCTGGGTTGGAAAGATCCTCTGGAGTAGGAAATGGCAACCCACTCTAGTATTTTTACCTGGAGAATCCCATGGACAGAGGAGCCATGTAGGCTACAGTCCATAGGGTCACAAAGATTTGGACATGACTGACCAACTGAACAACAATGACCCTTGGCACCTTTCCTCTTTCCAATTTCTTCCTTCTGAAATAGGACTGTCTATGCTATGCCTGTCTTACTATTATATTTGGTAAGCAGATAACTTATATGGTTTCACAGTTTCACCACTGGAAAGGAATTTTGCCTTAAGATCAAGCATCTCTTGAGTCTCCCCTATACTTGATTTAGATATTCTTTAGATAAGACATGGGGCTTAGAGTTGAGCTGTGGTGGGTTAAGACTTTGGGCTGTTGAGATAGAGGTAAATGTAAAATGCATGTGAGATGGACATGAAATTTGGGTATCTCAAGGGTAGAGTGTTATGAACCAAGTTGTGGCACCTCAAAATTCAGATGTGGAAGTCCTAACATCCCCTGCTTCGGAATGTGACTGTACATGGATATATGGTCTTTAAAGGGGTGATTAAGTTAAAATGTGTTACTTAGGATGGGCCCTAAACCCATCTGACTGGGATCATTATAAGACAATATTTGGACACACAAAGAGACACCAGGGATATGTGCACACAGAGTAAAGGCTGTGAGGACAGAGTAAGGAGAGAACTATCTGCAGGCCGAGAAGACAGGCCTCAGGAGAAATCAAGCCTGCTGACACCTTGATTTTGGACTTCTAGCTTCCAGAACTGTGAAAAAATTAATTCCTGTTATATAAGTCACCCATTCTGTGGTATTTTGCTATGAAAGTCCTAGTAAAATAATATAACATTCAAAGGTAAAAGTATCAACTGCTGTTGTTGTTTTTCAGCTGCTAAGTCATGTCCAACTCTTTGTGACTCCATGGACTGCAGCATGCCAGGCTCCTCTGTCCTCCACTGTCTCCCAGAGTTTGCTCAAATTTATGTCCATTGAGTTGGTGATGCTATCTAACCATCTCAACCTCTGCCATCCCCTTCTCCTTTTGCCTTCAATCTTTCCTAGAATCAGTCTTTTCCAATGAGTCAGCTCTTCACATTAAGTGTCCAAAGTATTGGAGCTTCAGAATCAATCCTTCCAATGGATATTCAGGATTGATTTCCTGTAGGGTTGAGTGGTTTGATCTCCTTGCTGTCCAAGGGACTCTCAAAAGTCTTCTCTAGCACCAGAGTGTGAATGCATCAGTTCTTTGGTGCTCAGCTTTCACTATATTCATACCTGACTACAGGAAAAATCAGCTTTGACTATATGGACCTTTGTTGGCAAGTGATGTCTCTGCTTTTTAATACACTGTCTAGAGTTTGATGACTCTACACATTGACATCTCCACATGGTCAATATTGAAATCAGACTGATTATATTCTTTGCAGCCAAAGATGGAAAAGCTCTATACAGTCAGCAAAAATAAGACCTGGAGCTGACTGTGGTTCAGATCATAAGCTCCTTATTGCAAGATTCAGGCTTAAATTGAAAAAAATAGGGGAAAACACTGGGCCATTCAGGTATGACCTAAATCAAATACCTGATGACTATGCAGTAGAGTTCAAGAATAAACTAAAAGTATTAGATCTGGTAGACAGAGTGCCTAAAGAACTATGGATGGAAGTTCATAACATTGTACATGAGGTAGTGGCCAAAACCATCCCACAGGGAAAAAAAATGCAAGAAGACAAAGTGGTTGTCTAAGGAAGGTTTACAAATAGCTGAGGGAAGAATAGAAATGAAAGGCAAGGGAGAAAGGGAAAGATATAACCAACTGAATACAGAGTTCAAGAGAAGAGTGAGGAGAGATAAGAAGGCCTTTTTAAATGATCAATGCAAAGAAATAGAGGAAAACAATAGAATGGGGAAGACTAGAGAATTCTTCAAGAAACTTGCAGATGTCAAGGGAATATTTCATTCAAGGATGGGCACGATGGACAGAAAAGGTAAGGACTTAACAGAAGCAGAAGAGATTAAGAAGAGGTGGCAAGAATACACAGAAGAACTAGACAAAAAAAAGGTCTTAATGGCCTGCATGACCACGATAGTGTAGCCACTCACCTAGAGCCAGACATCCTGGAGTGTGAAATCAAGCGGGCTTTAGGAAATATTTACTACAAACAAAGCTAGTGGAGGTGATGGAATTCCAGTTGAGCTATTTCAAATCCTAAAAGATGATGCTCTTAAAGTGCTATACTGAATATGTTAGCAAATTTAGAAAACTCAGCAGTGGCCACAGGACAGGAAAAGGTCATTTTTCATTCCAATCCCAAAGAAGGCCAATGCCAAAGAAATGCTCAAACTACTGCACAGTTGCACTCATTTCACATGCTAGCAAGGTCATGTTCAAAATCCTTCAAGCTAAACTTCAGCAGTACGGGAACTGAGAACTTTCAGATGTACAAGCTGGATTTTGAAAAGGCAGAGGAATCAGAGATCAAATTGCCAACATTAATTGGATCATGGAGAAAGCAAAGGACTTCCAGAAAAACAGCTACTTCTACTTCATTGACTATGCTAAAGCCTTTGACTGTATGGATTACAACAAACTGTAGAAAATTCTTAAAGCGATGGGAATACCAGACTACCTTACCTGTCTCCTGAGAAACCTGTAAGCAGGTCAAGAAGCAACAGTTAGGATGGGACATGGAACAACAGACTGGTTCAAAACTGGGAAAGGAGTACCACAGTTTGTTTAGCTGTTCCCTGTTGAAGGATATCTGGGTTATTTCTACTTTTTAACTGTTATGAGTAAAACTGTTATGAACATTCCTGTAAATGTTTTGGCGTGAATATAAATTTTCATTTCTCTGGGTAAATTGCCCAGAGTGTAATTGCTGTATTACCTAATTGCATGTTTAGTTTTGAAAAACAGCCAAATTGTTTTCCAGACTGCCTGTACAATTTTGCATTCCCATTGGTAATGTATGAGTGACTCAGTTTATGTATGAGTAATGTATGAGTGACTAGTCTTGCCTGAATTTGTTTTTTTAATTAGTTTATTTATTTTAGTTGGAAGATAATTACAATATTGTGATGGTTTTTGCCACACATAAATATGAATTGGCCACAGGCAAACATGTGTCCCCTCCCCACCCCCACCACCTCCCTCCTCCATCCCTCTGGGTGGTCCCAGAGCACTGGCTTTGGGTGCCCTGCTCCATGCATCAAACTTGCACTGACCATCTATTCTACATATGGTAATGTACATGGTTTTTCATTTATTTGGCTGCACTGGGTCTTAGTTGTGACATACAGAATCTTCACTGCATCATGTGGGTTCTTTCATTGAAGCCCATGGACTATCTAGTTGTGCACTTGGGCTCAGCAGCTGTGACATGTGGGCTCTCTAGTTGTGGCATGCAGGCTCCAGAGCACGTGGGCTTAGTAGTTGCAGTGCATGGACTTAGTTGCTCTGTGATATGTGAGATCTTAGTTCCCATACCAGGGATCAAACTCATATCCTCTCCATTGCAAGGCAGATTTTTAACCACCCGACCACATGGGAAGTAGCTGCATATGGTCTAGTCACTGTTTTCTTCAGCCATTCTGATAGGTGGAGTTAATATTTCATTGTGCTTTTAAATTTTAATTTGCATTACCATGATGGCTAAAGATGTTGAATATCTTTTCCTGTGCCTATTTGTCCTCTGTTCATGCTTTTTATCCATTTTATAGTTGGATTAAGAGGCATGAAGTTACCTCTAGAGAGCTGCCCTGGCTCAGGCTAACAGACAAAATAAGAGAATGTGAGGCCCCTTGAGACTCACTTTTCTTGACAGGGAGAGCAGAAATGGGGCTGAAACTGTTAAATGTGCCTCAAATTAGAAGTGAAATTGGATATGGAACAGGATTAAGAGGTGGGGCAATCTCTGGGTCCATCCCTGGAGATCTGGATAGGGCAAAAAATGAAGGGAGATGTGGGGAAGGGGAAAATAGTGGAAGGAGGGAAATACAGGGGGATGCCTTCTATATGATTCCTGCTCAATGGAATGCAAAAACTATTCTCCTAGACCTGTGGTTTTCAACTCTGGATATCCACTAGAATTCCTTCTAATGTTTAGAATCAACCAACTGAATTAGAATCTCTAGGGGTAAGTCCAGTCATCAGTAGCTTTAAGGTTTTCCTCAGTTGATTCTATTGAGCTGTCAAAATTGAAAACCTTATCAGATGATGTATTAGTTTGCTATGGCTGCCACAACAAGATACCACAGACTGAGTAGCTTAAACAACAGAAATTTAATTTTAAAGGTTGGAAGTCCAAGATCCATGTGCCCACAAGTTTGGTTTCTTCTGAGGCCTCTATCCTTGGCTTGCAAATGGCTGTCTTCTTACTCCTTCTTCACATGGTTGTCCCACTGCACATACACACCCTGGTATTTTTTTGTGTGTCCTAAACTTCTTTTTTAAAGAAATCATATTGGGTTAGGGTCCACCCTGACATCCTCATTTTAACTTAATCACCTCTTAAAAGGCCCTATCTTCAAACACAGTCACAATCTGAGGTACCAAAGATTAAAGCTTCAGTATATGAATTTGGGTAGGACATAGTTCAGTCCAAAACAGATGGTATGAGACATACCTTGGTCTGATAAATTCATCTCCCTTTTAGCTACCTTCCTGGAAATATTACACACTTCTGCAATCGCATTATTAGAGCGAAGTTGATCATGTGGCCATATTTGGCTGCAAGGGAGCTATAAATGTGGTCTTTTGCTAGAAACATTACTGTACAAAATAAATTAAGGATTCTTTTATTAAGAAAGGAGAATTGATATAGATTATATGCTACCACTTTTATGCCCAAAGCAGGTAGAAGCACTGCCTCAATTATCATGTCCTTTCTACTCAATTTTCCAACCACAGTTTTCATGGGTTCAAACAAAAGTGCTGCTTCAAAGACACCTGAGCTTACTCTCCCATCTTCCCAAATCCCATACCCCAGACTATGCCTGAGTCATCACAATTTAGCATGTTTAATCTATGTCATGCATTCACTCATTCATTCATTCAATAAATATGTTTTGGTTACCAATGATATGAGAGGCTCTGTGAAAGGTACTGGAGATACATCAGAGAGCTTGACAGACATGGTCATGGTTCCCATGGAGTTTATGTTCTAGAGGGGTTGATACACTCAAGAATTAAGAGCTATTAAGAAAATAATATGAGGAAATATGACAGAGAATGACTAAGGTTGGGAAGGCAAGGAAGGATTTTCTGAAGATGTGACTTTGGTCTAATCAAATAGCAAGATGTAGTCAGCAGTGGGAATATACAGGAGCTGAGCACTTGAGGCAGAGGGAACAGCAAGAAGAAAGGTTCTTAGATGTAGGCAAGCTTGGCACTTCTAGGAAACAGCTTGTGTGCCAGTTTGTATTGGGATGACAGTGTCAGAAAATGAGGTTAGAATGATAGAAGGGGCTCAATAACAGAAGGTCTTGTGGGCCATGGTAAGGACTTTGGGTTTATTCTTATTATGATGGAGCCACCGGCTGCTTTTTAAAAGGAAAGGATAATACTATTAAAACCTACTTTATTAAAGCTTACTCTAAATGTTCTATAGAGAAAAGACTGAAATAGAGCAACTGTATGATCAAGGAGACAAGTTTAGGAGACTACTGCAGACAGAGTGAGAGGTTACAGTCTTGTAGACCAGAGTCTTAGCAATGGAAGGGATGAGAAGGGGTTTGAAATGAGATATATCTTAGAAGTACATGTTATTTGTGAAGCCTCTGAAAAATCTGGTAGGGGTGGCATGTGGTTGGATGTATAAGTCAGGAGATCCTGAGAATATTCTTGCATGTGTGGGTACTCCATCACTCAGTTATGTCCGACTCTTTGTGACTTCATGGCCTGGAGCCCACCAGGCTCCTCTGTCCATGGGATCTCCCAGGTAAGAAAAGTGGAGTGGCTTGCCATTTCCTTCCTCACTGGGTCTTCCCAACACAGGGATCGAACTTGCATCTCCTGTGTCTCCTGCATTGGCAGGTGGATTCTTTAACACTGAGCCACCTGGGAAGCCCCTGAGAATATTCTTGGCAATGGCAAAAAACAAAATAAACAAGCAAGCACACACAAAACCCAACTGCACAGCTTCACAGTCTAATTCAATCAGAAAACACATGTCTATTCCATATATGAGCATGACACAACTCTAGATTCAGGAAGGGATACAAAAACATTAAAAACCAACATCACCATGGCTGATTCATGTTGCTATATGGCAGAAACCAACACAATATTGTAAAACAATTATCCTCCAATTAAAAAGAAATAAATTTAAAACAATCAACTTCACTGAGCTATAATTTATGTTTAGCATAATACATCCATTTGTTTTTGGTTGTGCTGCATGGCTAATAGGATGTTAGCTCCCTAGCCAGGGATTAAACCCAGGCTCCTGGCAGTGAGATCACCAAGTCCTAACCACTTGGCCACTAGGGAATTCCCAAATGCATCCACTTTAGGTATATAATTCAATAAATTTAGATATGTGCGTTCACGTATATAACCACTGCAATCAACATTGATATGAAGGTTTTTGAGAGCTCTATTACTTTCTTCATGAAGCTCATCATGTTTTTAGAGAGAAGGAAATGCATACATGTAAGTTAGAGAAAGGTATAAAGAGGAAAAGGATAAATTTCAATTATTGAAACAGTTCTTAAAGGTTGTGGCTTTGGAGAGAATATCCACTGGGACATGTTTGGTTCTAACGCAAATATATTTGGGGCAAGAGGCTTACCATCAACATAGAAGGTCAAGGGAGAAGTCAGGCTAAGGTACCACATGACTTTCTTGTCCCAAAATAACTTGCCAAACTGAAATACCCATAATTATTCACTACTTTGGCTTAAAATATTTAGAATTATCTTTGGATTATGAGTAGCAAAATGCACATAAATTTCCCAAGAGAGATGTGTTTAGGATATGTAGAAAGCCAACACTCCACTAACATATGCACGTGAAGTCATTTATAGGATTTGCTGGCTACCACCTTATTAGAGGATAGTGATCTCTAGGACAAATAAGGAACTGCAAAACAAGTACAATAGTCTCTCATCTTCTCTAATTATATTTTTTTATCTTTCAAGAGAGAGCTTTCTTGCTTTTAGGATATCTTAAGTCACATTGTGGTGGCAAGCCCCATTAGGAAGCATATGACACTTGTTTTTAATCCAGAGACAATGAAAATTTTGAGGGGGAGCATGAGTTAGTTCATCTAGGGATTGGAGGAAGCCCTAGCAACTGGTGTGTGTGGGGGGCATATACACAAAGTCCAAGGGCAAATTAAAGTCTAATAACTATGTTTATCCGTATTGATGAGAACACGTCCAAAGTGGCCATGGTGGGAACGATGGAGGCTATGCCCGGGCTTAACAGCCTGGGCCTTAACTTACCTAAGTAGATATAGGTTTGCTATTGTTTGATGTCCAACCTTTCAATAATAGAAACTAACATTGAGGCTGTGGAGAAAAGGGAACCCTCTTACACTGTTGGTGGGAATGCAAACTAGTACAGCCGCTATGGAAAACAGTGTGGAGATTTCTTAAAAAACTGGAAATAGAACTGCCATATGACCCAGCAATTCCACTCCTGGGCATACACACCGAGGAAACCAGATCTGAAAGAGACAGGTGCACCCCAATGTTCATCGCAGCACTGTTTATCATAGCCAGGGCATGGAAGCAACCTACATGTCCATCAGCAGAAGAATGGATAAGGAAGCTGTGGTACATATACACCATGGAATATTACTCAGCCATTAAAAAGAATTCATTTGAATCAGTTCTAATGAGATGGATGAAACTGGAGCCCATTATAGAGAGTGAAGTAAGCCAGAAAGATAAAGACCATTACAGTATACTAACACATATATATGGAATTTAGAAAGATGGTAATGATAACCCTATATGCAAAACAGAAAAAGAGACACAGATGTACAGAACAGACTTTTGGACTCTGTGGGAGAAGGCAAGGGTGGGATGTTTCAAGAGAACAGCATCAAAACATGTATATTATCTAGGGTGAAGCAGATCACCAGCCCAGGTTGGATGCATGAGACAAGTGCTTGGGCCTGGTGCACTGGGAAGACCCAGAGGGAGCGGGTAGAGAGGGAGGTGGGAGGGGAGATCGGGATGGGGAATACATGTAAATCCATGGCTAATTCAAGTCAATGTATGACAAAAACCACTACAATATTGTAAAGTAATTAGCCTCCAACTAATAAAAATAAATGAAAAAAAAAAAAGAAACTAACATTGAGCCCCAAATATGGGGACTGTTTGAATAAACTGGGCCTTTTCACCTTGAAAAGAATATTGAGTCTTTTGAAAGAAAAATATCCATACTCTAGATGGTTGTTTGCCTTCAAGGTCTCAGCCATCACCTCTGTCTGAGAGCATGCAGAGTGTTAGATTCACTATCTGTCATGAGATTCCCAGAAAACATCATAACAGATGAGGAGACCCATTTTACAACAGCAATGCATGGAAATGAACCCATGAATAGGGAATCCACTAGTCATACAGCATTCTATACCATTCAGAAGCTTCTGCCTAACAGAGGCCTGCTGAAGGCCCAAAGTTCTTTTTGGAGGCAATAGTTTAGTGGCATTGGGAATCATCCCCTATGACTTGGTATACACCATGAATAAATGACTTTTGTATGATTCTGGTCCTCAAAAGGAATAATACATTGATCTGGGAAACAAGGGGTATATACTGCAGTGACCTCATTTGCCATCATTCCAATCGATTCTCATTGGAGAAATTTGGGCGCTTGGTTCCTAGAACTCTGAGCTATTGAATTATAACCTACAAATGCCACTTGTGCACTTTATTCTCTTTGTGTCTATAAGCCATAATGCAGAAAGAGGAGTCATCATTCTGGCAGAGGTAATTGATTCTGATCACAAGATAAAGATATTATTACACATTGAAGGCAGGGAGCAATATTCTTGGCTCCCAAGTGATCTATTGAGTGCTTCTTGGTACTCCCCTGCCAAATTTTGACAGTAAAAAGAAAAATAAGACAAAGGAGAAATTTAAGCGGCAAAAGAGTTAAGTGACCAGGGATGAGGGTTTGAGTAATGTCACTTGTAACCTATTAACATCATCAGAGGTAAGTTGAAGATGAAGGGAATCTAGAATGTATAGTGGAAGAAGGAGATAAATATTAGTTGTGGCCACAAGACTAGCTGCAGAGATATGGGCTGGCAGTTATTTTTTTTTTATTTTTAAAATTTTATTTATTTAGTTTTGGCTGTGCTGGGTCTTCATTACTGCACGAGGGCTTTCTCTAGTTGTGGCAAGTGGTGAATACTCTCTAGTTGCAATGCATGGGCTTCTTATTGTGCTGGCTTCTCTTGTTGTGGAGGATGGGCTCTAGGACTGTATGCTTCAGCAATTGCAGTATATGGGCTCAGTAGTTGCGGTGTGTGGGTTTAGTTGCCCCATGGCATGTGGGATCTTCTCAGACCAGGGATCAAACCAGTGTCCCCTCCATTGCAAGGTGACTTCTCAACCACTGGACCACCAAGGAAGACCCTGGGCTGGTAATTATCGTCTCCTAAGCTTCCTTCAGTAATATAGATCCAGCGGGTCCCAGAGAAACTGCTCCCTGGATAAAAATGAAGAAATAGATCCAATCAGAGCAAAGGATAGATTGTGACGAACACAGAATCATGCTCCCTCTATTTCCTCTTAAAGGAAGGACTTGCCCATTTTGCTGGCTTTAACAACATCAGATAGCATTTGGCTGTCAGTGGTTTCAAGGATAACCTCTGCTGCAGAGAGCTGTCTTGCCCATGCATGCATGCAGGCTAAGTTGCTTCAGTCATGTCCGACTCTTTGCCCATAGTCATGCCCTTACTATGGCATTCCTCATTGACTGAGGAAAAAATATAAAGGCCCAGCCATTTAGGCCCAATGTTCGACAAATCTGGGAGAACATTTTAGCTCCACAACTCCATACAGGGTGGGCAAAAGCTATTACTGTGCCTGCATCATAGACTAATTTTTTCCTTGTCTCAATCCTACTTCCTCCTCCATTCTACAGTTGTTCATCCCTATAAGACTTTGCAATAAGCATCCAGAATACTAAACATAATCTCAGAGATTGTATTCTAGAGACCTCCTTGGGACCTCCTCCAGCTCTTCTAAATGAGAACCTACATATTCATCTGCTTTGTTCAATGCTATATTCCTAAGTATCTAGAAGAATGCCTAGAACAGAGTAGAACCTCAATGATCACTGGTTGAGTGGGAATATAAAATGGTACAAACACTTTGAAGAACAGTTTGGAAGTTTTTTAAAAGTTAAACTTAGACCTATCACTTAATCTATCCATTTTACTTCTAGATAATTACCCAAGATAAATGAAAACATATGCCTATCCAAAGACTTGTACTTCAGTTTCATAACAGCTATATTCATAATATCTCAAAACTAAGAAACAGCTGAAACATATACCAATTAAAGTGAAAGTTGCTCAGTCATGTCCAACTCTTTGCAACACCTTTCTCCAGGCCGGAATACTGGAGTGGGTAGCTTTTCCTTTCTCCAGGGGATCTTCCTAACCCAGGGATCGAACCCAGGTCTCCCACATTGCAGGCGGATGGATTCCTTACCAGCTGAGCCACAAGGGAAGCCCAAGAATACTGGAGTGGTTAGCCTATCCCTTCTCCAAGGGATCTTCCCAACCCTGGAATCGAACCGGGCTCTTCCTGCATTGCAGGCAATTCTTCGCCAACTGAGCTCTCAGGGAAGCCCCATACCAATTAATGAATGGAAAAATAAATTGTGGAGTGCTACTCATCAGCAAAAGGAACAAAATATTGATCCATTTAACAACATGAATGAATCTCAAAACAGTTATGCAAAATCAAAGAATCTGAGAGAAAGTTGGGATGAACTATATTCTTCCATTTATATAAAACTCTAGAATATACAAACTAGTTGTCTGGGCATGGGGGATGGTGATGGGGATGAAGGAGGGAGTGAGGAGGAGTTAAAAAGAAGCATGAGAAGTTGGGGGGTTAATTAATATGTTCATTGTTTTTATAGTGGTTATAATATCATAGGTGCATGCATATGTCAAAACTTAAGTTGTAAAATTTAAATATATACAGTTGATTACATGTCAATTATATATTAGAAAATCTGTTAAAATAATTATCAGTTGGATAAACTAATGAATATATAACCCAGGACTGTTATTCCCCAGAAATCTACCTCAAATGCACATTCTCTGCTCCTTGTTTCACAATGCAGAACCTAGGCCTTTGACTCTCTGGGTCTTAGGAATGGGCTTAAGAAATATGGCTGCACCCTCTACCTTTATTTTTTGTGTGGAAAAACACAGCTCCACCCTAAACCTTAATAAAAATTGATGTAAAATAAAATGCTTTTTAGACAAGCAGCTCTTACCTTGCCAAGACCAGGAGGCAATGAACATACTTGATATTTCAAGGACCAAAAAAAAGGGACTTGCTGGAATTGTTGGCTCAAGGCGAGAACCACAGCTGTATAATCTGTTGAAAAGAGACATTGTGGTCCATGACTGAAAATTCCTGTGATGAGGAGGAGCTATATTGGGAGTTATGAGAAGGAAATATAAAAATCAATATGAGAGTGAAAAAAACATCTATTATATAAAACTCTCCCATGTTTAAAAGAAGAGGGACATAAAGAAGAATCCTCTGTATGTTGAACGGGGTGATATATATGAGGATTCCATCGTGAGAAACTGAGAAAGGTAAATGGCTCCACTCAGGACAGATTTGGAGAGAAGGAAATTATTCAAGAAGGGCAGGAGCTAATGCTTATTCATCTCATTAGGCTGTAGGGAAAGGAGGCAGGTTGTCAAAGAAGTTTGATGAGGTTTTGCCCTGAAAAACCTCCATGGAAAAATTGAACAACAGAATGTGACTGGATTTGAAGATAGGGCCTTTAAAGGGTGATTAAGTTAAATTAAGGCTGTGAAGGTATACGTTAATCCAATCTGACCAGTATCCTTATAAGAAGAGGAGTTGAGAACACACAGAGAGAAACAGCAGAAGTGTATATACACAGAGAGACAACCATGGGAAAAGCAGCAAGAGGATGGTCATCTTCAAGCCAAGGAGAGAGGCCTTAGGGGAAAAACAAACCTATTCACACCTTGATCTTCTACTTCTAGCCTCCAGAACCTTGAGAAACAAATTTATGTTGTTAAGCTACTTAGTCTGTGGCATTTTTGTTGTGGCAGTCTTAACAGTCTAATACAGACGTTATGAACGTGTTTCAGCAGGCCGTGAAACAGGTACAGTTGACTGTCAGAAAGGATAAAAATAAAATGATGATAAAAAAAAAAAAAACAATGACTAGTAAACTGACCAATTAAACTGAAAGGTGGTTAATTTGTATTAATATTAGGCAAAATAGACATCCAGCAATTGCAATAAAGAAAGCTATTATCTAATCATAAAATAAAATGTATTAAAAAGATAAAAATTCTGAACTTATATTCACCTGATAACATATCTTCAAAAACATATAGCAGTAATTAATGAAGTTATAAGTTGTTGTTATTATTCAGTCACTAAATTGTGTCTAACTCATTGTGACCTCTTGGACTGCAGCACATTAGGCTTCCCTGTCCTTCGCTATCTTCCTGAGTTTGCTCAGATTCAAGTTCAATGAGTTGGTGACGCTATGTAACCATCTCATCCTCTGCTGCTCTCTTCTCCTTTTGCTTTCAATCTTTCCCAGCATCAGGGTCTTTTCCAATTAGTCAGCTCTTTGCATCAGGTGGCCAAAGTATTGGAGTTTCAGCTTCAGCATCAGTTCTTCCAATGAATATTCAGGGTTGATTTCCTTTAGAATTGACTGGTTTGATCTCCTTGCAGTCCAAGGGACTCTAAAGAGTCTTCTCCAACACCACAATTCGAAGGCATCAATTATTTGATGCCCAGTCTTTATGTTCCAACTTTCATATCCATACACAATTATTGGAAAAACCATAGCTTTGACTAGACGGACCTTTGTTCGCAAAGTGATGTCTTTGCTTTTTAATTATGCTGTCTAGGTTTATCATTAATAGGGCCCACATGGGGTCTCATTGATAAGATGGCTCATTATGTCGTCGACCGTCCCTTCAGAGAATTTTTCACTGGTGGGGTATAAGAAGGACTCCATCAGAAAGGGAGGACGCTGGTTCTCCTTAAGAGCCAGTCACCCTCTCTTTTCCCTTTAATAAATTTCCCTTTTCTTGCCTGACTGCCTGGCTTGATCTCTTTTTCTCTGCACTCGCCTTACATTCTGGTGCTGAAACCCAGGAGGGAAGATCCATCGCAAGTGGGTGGGCTCCTCTCACAAGCCCACCTCTGGTGGTCCCCTCCCTTGGACCTTGCCGAGAAACTGAGATGAGCTCCAGGACGGGACTCTCCACTTGCCTTGCTGCACTGACATCCACACACCAGTCCACATTTCATCGGTCAGTTACAATGGTGAGTGAAATCCCATTCTCTTGGATCCCCTCTCTTGCCTCATTTCCAAGTCCTAGCGCTAGGGGTAAGGATCCCCATACCCCTTGGCCCCCGGCCTTGTGCCCTATCTGACTTTAAAATAGGGGACGCCCATTTCAAAGCAGACTATTATTACTCTCTGAGAAAGTCTTGAGAATGGGGATGCCTTTTCTCTTGGACATTTCTCCTCGCTTTCTCTCACCCTTGTCTAACCTCCCTATTCAGCCACAGTGGGAAATTCTGGATCCCAGCCCTCAAAATCTATTCCTTTAGGATGCCTTCTCCAAAACCTAAACGCTTTGGGCTTCCAAGGGGAGATAAGACCAAAAAGACTTATTTACAATTCTAACACTGTCTGGCCGCAATACAGACTTGATAACAGCTCCTGATAGCCTGAAAAAGGAACTCTCAATTATAATACTCTACAGGACCTCGATAATTTTGCCGCCAAATGGCAAGCGGTTAGAAATCCCTTAAGTTCAGGTTTTCTTTGCTCTCTGCTCTTGACCCTCTGTCTGTGAATCCTGTTCTACTTCTCAAATACTCTTCTTAGCCCACTCTGGGCCACATCCTCCTAATACAATGTCTCCTGATCCCTGTTCAGACTTTTCTTCTTCCTTTGACCCTTCCTACCATAGCCCACCCCCTATCGCTCCCAATCCCTTTGCAGCCACTCCAGATACAGTTCCACAACCCTCACCTTACATCCCCTCCTCCCTCACTCCTTCTCAAGTACCGGCTGACTCCGAAGCTCCCAACCTCCCTCCCCAGCCAGTGCCGGAGATAAGCTCTGAAACCTCAGCTCCACCCTATACCCTGAGGGTCCCAAGGCTTTATCCTGACCTCCGTAGATCCCCTCCCCATACCTGGTCCCAAACAAATTTAAAACAGGAAACTTCACCGCAGGACTCCACTTCCCCTGCTCCACTCCTCCCTTTAGGGGAAGTAGCTGGACCTGAAGGCACTGTTCGGGTTCCTGTTCCACTCTTCCTCACTGATCTATTTCAGATTGAAAAGCGTCTTGGCTTCTTCTCCTCAGACCCCGATAATTATCTAAAAGAATTCAAGTATATCACCCAGTCTTATGACTTAACCTGGCATGATATTTACATCATCCTTTCCTCCACTCTTCTCCTAGAAGAGAAGGAATGAGTATGGCAAGACTCAGGCACATGCTGATGAGATACACAGGACAGATGACACTAAGCCCATAGGGGCAATGGCTGTCCCCCGAGATGATCCCAACTGGGATTATCAGGCAGGGAGACCTGGATGAGCAGTCCGTAATCATACTATTGCTTGCCTCATTCTGGGCCTTCGAAAGGCAGGGCATAAAGCCATCACCTTTGATAAGCTCTGGGAAATAACTCAAAAACTAGACAAAAACCCCAGCACAGTTTCTAGCCCTACAAAACAAAAACCCTTCAAAAATATACAAAAGCCCTAACAGAATCCCTACAAAAATATACAAAATTAGACCCCACTTCAGCAGAGGGTACCCTTGTCTTTAAAATGCATTTTATCTCCCAGTCATTCCCAGATAGCTGAAAGAAACTAAAAAAGGCAGAAGGCGGCCCTCAAACCCCTCAATAAGACCTTTTAAATTTAACCTTTAAAATTTTCAAAAACCAGGAAGAACAGTCAAAACTAGAGAAGGCCCAATGAGATTAGGCCAAATACCACCTTTTAGCCACTGGCCTACATGGCTCCAAGCTTCCATCAACCAACAACGAAAGGAAGCCTCCTGGGCCCTGCTTCAAATGCAGCAAAGAAGGCCACTGGGCCCACTCATACCTAAAGCCAAGGCCCCCTCCAGGTCCATGTCCCAGCTGTGTCATAAAGGGACATTGGAAGGTTGACTGCCCAAATCCTGCTCTAGGGATCCGGACATCCCCTCCTGGTCCCGAGCAGGAGTCCTCCGACCCAGCTCTGCCCAGCCTTCTCAGACTGGCTGCTGAAGACTGAAGGTGCCCAGGGCCCCAGGCCCTGATTCTCATCACCTGTACAGAGCCCAGGATAACTCATACAGTGGCAGGTAGGCAAATCTCCTTTCTCATTGACACGGGGACCATTTACTCTGCTATGTCTGCCTACTCCAAAAAAACCAAGGTCTCTCAGAGAGAGGGTTGACGGTTTTATATCTACACCACAAATAACTGAGTCTCTACCTTGCACATTTCAAGATACCCCATTTTCCCATTCTTTTCTCATACGATTTCTCCCAAAATGCCCCTCTACTATTCTTGGGACAGACCTTCTCTCAAAATTCAAAGCCTCTGTTACTATTCCAAGCCCATCCTCTGATCTAGCCTGGCTACTGCTCCTCAATGCCACCTCCTCTTCCCCCACCCCATTGCCCTCCTCATCCATAAACCCCATAGTTTGGGATGCAGATAACCCATCTGTTACCTCTCACCATGCTCCAATTCATATCTGTCTCAAAGACCCCTCTAAATTCCCCAATCAACCAGAATACCCCATCTCCCAAAAACATCAACAAGGGTTAAAGCCTATCGTCACTAAACTCCTACGTCAGGGCCTCTTGCGTCCAACTCACTCTCCCTATAACACCCCTATCCTACCTGTCAATAAGCCAAATGGTTTCTATCACCTGGTCCAGGACCTGAGACTTATCATTGCAGCTGTTATCCCCAAACACTCATTAGTTCCAAATTCCCATACTCCTCTCTCTCATCCCCTCTTCCACTACCCACTTCACTGTTCTAGACCTCAGAGATGCCTTCTTTACTATTCTTTTACACCAGACTCTCAAGACCTCTTTGCTTTTACCTGGACTGATGCAGACAGTCATCACTCCCAACAGCTGACATGGCCAGTCTTGCCACAAGTCTTTCATGATAGCCCTCATTTCTTTGGCCAAGCTCTACCATCAGACCTAACCTCTCTTGACCTTACTCCAAGTAGTGTCCTCCAGTATGTGGATGATCTCCTCCTTTGTAGTCCTTCACTTACACACTCTCAACAACACACTATACAACTCCTCAGTTTTCTAGCTGATCGAGGCTATCGAGTATCTCCTACCAGGATTCAGCTCTCTCTTCCTAGAGTCACCTATCTTGGAGTCCTTTTAACACCAACAAAGAGATATATTCCTACCAATAGAAAGTTCCTTATATCTACCCTACCACCCCCTACATCAAAAACAGAGATCCAGTCCTTCTTGGGGTTAGCTAAATATCTACACCTCTGGATTCCTAATTTCACCCTCTTGGCACAACTCCTATATCAAGCTACCTGAGGAGATCTTTCAGAACCCCTAGAGCTAAAATCAAATACCCGTTCAGCCTTTAATACCCTTAAGCCATTCTTAGCCCCATTCTCAGCCCCAGCTCTAACACTTTCTGATCTTTCTCGCCCCGCCCCTTTATACTCTACGCTATTGAGAGATACAAAATTGCCCTAGGAGTTTTGAGACAAAATCAGGACCCCTCCTTCACCCCTGTCATTTATCTATCAACAATTAGATACCACAATTCAAGGATGGCCAGCCTGCCTATGTTCTCTGGCAGCAGCTGCACTCCTCACTCAGGAAAGTAAAAAACTTACTTTTGGAGCACCCACTGTCATTTGTTCACCACATGACTTTAAGGACTTACTTTCTCACAAATCTATGACCCTTCTATCTCCATGCATTCAACTAATTCATGTCACCCTTCTCGAATCTACTGAGTTCTCCTTTGAATGCTGTTCTACTCTCAACCCTGCCACACTTATCCCTAATTCTTCTGATCCCCCCATCCATACTTGCAAAGAGGCATTAAAAGACCTGATTCCCCATTTCTCCCACATTTCCTCAACCCCTTTAAATAATCCTGACTTTACTTGGTATATTGATGGCAGCTCCTCTACGACATCAGAAGGGGAAAATGTAGCTGGATATGCAATTGTCTCTGACACCAAAATTATTGAATCCCAGCCTCTCCCCTCAGGAACCTCTTCCCAAAAGGCAGAATTTGTTGCACTAACTAGAGCCCTTACCCTCACAGCTAACAAGAGAACAAATACATACACTGATTCTAAACATACTTTCCACATCATACACTCACATGCTGCCATCTGGAAGGAACGAGGGCTCCTATCTACTAAAGGCTCTCTCATAACTAACACCCCACTTGTACTCCAACTTTTAAAAGCAGCTAACATGCCAACTGAAGTAGGCATCATACATTGCCAAGGTCACCAAGTGGCCTCAGACCCCATTTCATGGGGCAATGATGCCACAGACAGAGAAGCAAAACAAGCCTCACTCCAATCATCAGTTCAACAACTTATAGTAATCCCCAACATAAAGCCACTTTATGCCTCTAAAGAAAAAACACGATTATTACAAGAGGAAGCACAACCACAATGAAACTGGTTACAAAAACAGGGCCGCTATGTCCTTCCCCAATCTCAGGCCACACAGATTCTTACAGACATTCATCAGGTCCTACACTTAGGCACTAAACTTCTTTATCATCTCTTGCTATCTCTTATCATCTCTTGCTTGGTGGTGGTTTAGTCGCTAAGTCATGTCTGATTCTTGCGACCCCATGGGCTATAGCCCGCCAGGCTCCTCTGTCCTTGGGATTTTCCAGGCATTGGAAATGGATTGCCATTTCCTTCTCCAGGGGATCTTCCTGACCCAGGAATTGAACCGGGGTTTTCCGCATTGCAGGCATACTCTTTACCGACCGAGCTACGAGGGAAGCCCAATCATCTCTTAAGACCTCTTATCACCTATCTTAACCTTCCTTCACTCCTACAACAAATCACTCACTCTTGCATTATCTGTTCCTCAGTCTCACCACAGGGAGCCTTAAAGCCTATTCCCTCATTCCCAACACATCAGGCTTGAGGACATATCCCAGAAGAGGACTGGCAAATTGACTTCACGCACACGCCTCCAACATGAAAAATAAAACTCATGCTCACTCTAGTAGACACTTTTTCAGGGTGGGTTGAGGCTTTTCCTATGAGATCAGAAACTGCCTCAGAGGTAACACAATTTCTCATACAAGAAATCTTCCCTCGCTTTGGCCTTCCACTCTCTTTCCAATCCAATAATGGGCCAGCTTTTATCTCCCAAATCACTCAACAAGTAGCCCAATCCTGTTACAGAAACCAGTACTCAAGAAACCAAGCACCACACTTGGAGACTTGGAGAACTCAGGTTTTTATGCCAGCGGGCCCAGAGGAATTAACACTACAAGCTCTGAGCCCTGAACAAAGGGATTACAGAGTTTCTATAGACAGACTGTAGTGGGCAACACTAGCTGTTAATAGGCTGGTTTAAACTAAGGGGTTTCACAAACATGGGAACAGCAGTCAGGATGGGGAGGGGGATGCCTGGCCCAGACAGGCATGATTAAGCAGGTTTGCAGGGGCTGGGCAGTTGCAAAGAGCAGGACTAGGGTGAGTGTTCCACCCTGCGACTACGTGACCTACATGATCTATACTTTGCAAGGGGCAAGCTGAGTTACAGAGGCAGAAGGAGAAGGAGATTATGTAAAATTTGAACTTTTCCTCTTCAATCCCTTGGCATAACCTGGAAACTACCCTTATTTCTAACCTTCTACTTAGCCTTATTCTAACTTTCAGTCCATGTTTAATGCATCTTTTTTCAAATTTCTTCAGGATTGCTTACAACCCCTCACCAACCAAACTATCCAGGAGCTACTTCTAACTCACTCAGATTATCAAAAACTTCTACTCCACACAAAATCCCCTTGACCCACATTCCAGCCTTCTCTTATCTCACCCCGACAACACCCTTGTCCTGCAGGAAGAAGTTACAGAAGATTAACCTTCAACCATTATCCTAAATCAAAAAAGGCTGGAATGATAGAGGCCACATGGAGTCTCATTGATAAGATGACTCATCATGTCAACCTCACAAAGAATAGAATCACAATGATTCTTGAGACTGACCAAATTGCCCAAATGATATCCTTTTTTCTCACTGGTACCTATCTTCTCAAAGCTGCGAGACCACCAGATTCAAGACCTCCAGCTACGTGATCATCCCTTCAGAGAATTTTTCATTGGTGGGGTATAAGAAGGACTCCGTCAGAAAGGGAGGATGCTGGTTCTCCTTAAGAGCCAGTCACCCTCTCTTTTCCCTCTAATAAATTTCCCTTTTCTTGCCTGACTGCCTGGCTTGATCTCTTTTTCTCTGTACTTGCCTTGCAAGTTTCCTTTAAGGTTCCTCTCTGTTACATATCTCTCCCAAGGTGTTGGGCTTGTCCTGATGCCTTTAAAATATTTTTCTGTCCTTCCTGGTTATATAGAGATATTTCTTGCAGCTTTGGTTGTGTAGATCTTCCGCCAGTTTCCAATTGTGTTTTTTGTGAGAACTGCCTCACATGTAGGTGCATTTTTAATGTGTTTGTAGGGGGAAGTGAGTCCCATGTACTCCTACTCCACCATCTTGATTCCCACCCCCCATTAAAGAGATTTTTAATTGTATAAAATTGTTAGGTAGTGAGAACAGGGAAAAGGAGTCCAAAATGGCGGTGGCTAAAAGACCTGGAGGGGAAAGCCCGTGTAAATAGAACAAAGGAAGGTCCGAGGACCTGAGTGAGAACCTCAGGTAAAACAAACAACACTCCTGGCTGGCCCAATCTACATAAGACAGGCCCAGGGACAGAGAAACATATAAAAAGAGGAGCCAAAGCTCGCTCGCTCTCGCTCTCGCTCTCGCTCTTGTACGATGGGGCGCTCTTCTCTTCCCGTCTTTGAATCAACGTGCCCTCATGCCTCGAAGATGGATTTTCCTGCTATTATCTAAATAAATAGAGCTGTAACACTGAGCTGTAACACTGATTTATTTAAGAGCTATAACACAGTCTGTCCTCCGAGAGCTGTGACCCGCCAAGGGGCTTTAACGTCCGTCACTCCAAATTTTTGTTGTGACCAGACAAAGAACTGAGGAGCATACACTCGAGTGACAAAATTATTCCATATAAAAACAGATACTCTAGACTAAATTAAAATTTCAGACTCCAGTTATAGTCAACTATTGCAAGTACCTGTTAGATTTTAGAAAGCACAGGATATGCCACATTTTTCTAGATTTTGTGGGGAAAAAAGGTAGAGCATCTTGCACATTTTCGATTATAATTGGACCAAAACAGGCTACATGAAGTAGATAATTAACAAATCATCTGGTGATTTTATGGAAATACAAAGTTCACTGATATAATTTAGTCTTCAAACCTAACTTCATTCTAAAGAAAGCTGGCAAAGGTCACTCTTTTACATCATATGTGAACATATCCACCAGCATCAAATGAAAGTGTGACATTATAATAAAACAATGTGGCTGTTTATGTAAAAACTGGTCTCATAATATTTCCAAAGACAATAGTTGGAATTATTTTGGGGGTGGAAAAAATAGTTACAATGAGTAGATAACAAGAATCAAGCTAAGGCCACTTAAATTCATTTCTAACAATTTTTAAAGTCTTGAACCACACATTTATTTTTTAATGGTCTTCATGTGGATGGGATTTTCAAACTGTGAATCATACCATCACAAATGGCATAGTTTATGAACAAAAACCCTGTAAGGAATCCCAGCCTTCACACTTTTTCCTATCCACTGACCACAAAAGAAATTTTCATTGTGGATGTGATTTCTTATTTCCATAATGGGGAGTCCCCAAGAATGAGCTCATCACCTAGAGCTGTTAAATTTTACATTGTGTTGGGAGAAGGGAGCATATGGAGTACTTTGACAGGGAGCACTATCTACAATTGATTCTCTTCTTTCCCACTGTTTGATAGTAAAGTCACTTCTAGTTAATTAATGAATTTCTTAAAGGAACAAAGAAAAACATGTTTTGATTACAAATCCCATAAAGGTACAGCCATATCTGATCAATTCTTTTGAATATTATTACCAGATTAAGTCAATTTTACTTTCTTAAAGTAAATTCACTCAGGATTTCTTCTTTTGTTGTACACATTTGTGTTTGGACCAAAAGCATTTGAGTAGTTGTGTGTAGTTTTGGCAGTATCACAACTGTCTGTTATTCCCCTTTCCCATTTATCTGTGTTAAATAAAGCATGATAGGAGGTGTTGAAGCAAGGAAAATGACTTTATTCGAAAGCAGCTGACCAAGAAGATGGCAGGCTAGCACCTCAAAATAACCATTTTTTCAGGGTCTGGATGCCAGGTTCTCTTTTAGATCAGAGATGGGAGAGGTTAGGAAGCAAAGTAAAAAGGCCATTAATCTTGCAAACATTTCTAGAATGGCAAGCCTCAGGCAGGGGATGTGTTAATTTCTTCCTTCCTGACATCTATAGGTGGACAGGGTTCTGAACAAAGGCACTTTAGTTTAACAGTCTGTCAGAGGGGCAGGGTCCTTCTAAGCAAGCCATTATGTATGATTATAATAACAAAAACAATGAATAGCATGTCAAAAAACGGTTCCAACAGGGAGTCAGAATTAATTTGCTTCTTTGCAACACTAGCACTGACCTCCAAAATGTCCACCACAAAACAGAAATATAAAAGAAGTAAATGTTTCCAGTAAATCTTGCCAAATAGTATTTAAGAAGAATGGCTTACCAACTCCTGCCTCATCTAAATAGTAACAACATCTGGTAAATGCAATGTCTAAACAGCTTAGCTCATATAAGCTGTGTTCATGTAGGTGTTTATCCATAGGCTTAGCTTCCCTTCCACAATGTATATTAGAAAGAGCTGACAGGCACCCATCAGTGTAACTAAATATATTTTTTAATCTCCAAAAAAAAAAAAGAAACCACCTGGTAATCATCTCAGAGAAAAAATAAATGATATGACCATTAGTTCTGACAGGAGACTATCTGACCCTTCCCAAGAAAAGTTATAATTATAACTCCAGGGTTTGTTTTTTGGTGAGAGAAGTTGACCTCAGTAGCCATTAGTGGATTTGTCCATCCATAGGTAATTACAGAAGGGGCTTCCCTGGTAGCTCAGTCGGTAAAAAATCTGCTTGCAATGCAGGTAACCCAGATTCAACCCCTGGGTCGGGAAGATCCCCTGGAGAATTAAATGGCAACCTCCTCCAGTATCCTTGCCTGGAAAATCCCATGGACAGAGGAACCTGGCAGGCTACAGTCCATGTGGTCACGAGAGTTGGACATGAGTTAGCAAATAAACCACCACACCACCAGGTAATTACAGAAACTAGAGTTGGGACAGACATCAGCTCATGATGATTCCATCCTGTGATTGTATACAGATGCTTCCTACATCCACCTCAAAGTTTCACAGTAGGTTCTATTGTAAATATGTGGCTTCATTTTCATACTCTGCATTTACACGTGTCCCATAAATAATCCAAAATTATCTAAGAAACACCAAGTTGCCCAAATATAGTCACTCCAAGAAATCATGACTCCCTTCAAAAGGCTTAGAACTACAAACACACAGTCTGCTGTCTTTACTAGTATATTCAGATTTAACCATGGTGCAAAATTTGGTCTGTGGTATTTTCTTCAGATTATTTATATAGCCATGCCACATTGCAGGGTGCTAGCAAAATAATCCCATTGCTTGTACAGCATTAAGTTTGCCTAAGCCAGCAAGCCAGAAAGACCACTTCAAATTTATTTTGGATATACAGACAAAGCTTCATTTTTCCACACTAATCAGCAAAACCAGTGTCTGTAAAACAGCAACTAAAAATAAATATGTATATATATAGCATATGTCCTTCCCCCTTTCTCTGTTCTTTCTAGGAAGGTGCAAACTAAATGTAAATTCAGATTCCACTCATTTTTAACTTTTGGAATTCCACCAAGAGCTATAAAGACTGTCATATTTCTCTTGTAGTCTTTAAAAATAAAAGAAGGAGGTTTCCCTGGTGTCTCAGTGGCCAGTGCAGGAAACACAGGTTCGATTCCTGATCTGGGAAGATTTCACATGCCGAAGAGCAACTAAGCCTGGAAACCACAACTACTGAGACTGTGGGCCACAACTATAAAAGCCCGAGCACCCTAGAGCCCATGCTTCACAACAAGAGAAGGCCAACACAATGAGAGGCCTGTGCACCACAACTAGAATAGTCCCCACTCACCACAACTAGAGAAAAGCCCATGCAGCAGTGAAGATACAGCACAGCCAAAAATAAATAAATAAAATTATTTTAAAAAATTAAAGAAGGAAATGTTTTAACCTAGCATCTAGCATGTTATATCACCTTTTATATACACAAATACCTCATGTATTAAGGATAAGTTTATATTAAAATGAATTAAATGAATATACATTAAAATGAATCTGAAGGATTTAATTGGCTTCAACTTTGATTAGCTCTAATAATAATAATGGTAGTACTTGAAATTATTTAAATGGTATTTTAAAGAGGTCCTCTATGATCTCAACTTTTCGGTAACTGAGGATGGTTTTCCAATTAGTAGAATAAGGAAGATTGAGTCATTCTTAATTTCCTTTGGAAAATCTTGTGGGTGATCAAAACACAAAGTCTGGAGCCAGAGTGTCTAGGGGTAACCCCTAACTTGGCACCTATAAATTCAGTTACTTTTTAGGCGAATGACTTCACACATCTGTGCTTCACCTTTCTCATCTGTGAAAACTGGAATAATAATAGTTCCAGGGACTGGAACTTCCCAACCCAGGGATTGAACCCAGATCTCTCACATTGCAGGCAGATTCTTTACCAGCTGAGCCACAAGGGAAGCCCAAGAATACTGGAGTGGGTGAAAAGAAAGTGAAGGTGAAGTAACTCAGTCAGGTCCGACTCTTTGCGATCCCATGGACTGTAGCCTACCAGGCCTCAGTCCATGGAATTTTCCAGGCAAGAGTACTGGAGTGAGTAGCCTATCCTTTTTCCAGGGGATTTTGCAGACCCAGGAATTGAACCCTGTTCTCCTGCATTACAGGCAAATTCTTTACTAACTGAGCTGTCTGGGAAGCTGTTTATAGAATTACCACTATTAAATGAGTTAACATAATGTTTTAAAGTGCTTGACACACACATACACAAATAAAGTGCTTGACACATTGAAATCATTTATACACATTTTGTTTTTCAAATTAACAACTGAAATTCACTTACTGGGTTTGCTTTAATTTCTCTTAGACTTGCATGAAATTAAGTCAACAAAGCTTACCTATACCCACCACTTAGGTTTTTTAAGTAGTCCTTACAATACGGCAACAGTTTGGGTTTTAAGGAGGACTGTGTAAAGAGTAGGACATGACTCAGCAACCGAGCATGCAGCATGCACAGTTCATTGTTATGCATTAATTTATGTATTAAATTTCGTGTATTATTAGGAAAAACAAAATTAGCACATTAAAGAAATTTACTAGCACATTAAAGGGATTGGATTAGCCAAGGCTTGTGTGCTCAAGAAGATCACCCATAGACACCACCGTCAACGGGAAAACCAGGAATGTGAGCAATCTCGGATCTTCAGGTCTCAAAAAAAGAACGGTTTCCTGAAACACGCAGCCACGAGAACCCTACTGTCACCGTCACTCAGGAAGCTGATCCAGCTTGTGATTATCCTGGGTACCTAAGGCTGTGGTCACTTGGATGCTGCCATCTCGTGGACACTACAGATGCATGGCAGGCCCAGACCTGCAGATCATGTCAGCATCACGAGATCTTAAATCCAAGTCTCTCTGGACCGATTGCCATTATGATCATGTCAGAGGTCCAGCTTTTCTTTCTTTTTTTTTTTTTTAAGTGAATTATAACATTTATTTTTGTTTATTTATTTATTTTATTTATTTTTTGGGGGGGCTTTTGTCATACATTGATATGAATCAGCCATAGAGTTACACGTATTCCCCATCCCGATCCCCCCTCCCACCTCCCTCTCCACCCGATTCCTCTGGGTCTTCCCAGTGCACCAGGCCCGAGCAGGTCCAGCTTTTCAAATCACTAGAGTACAGCGGACTCCTAAACCTTTCACATCGTGTGGATTCATCCTGTCACGTGGCCTATACTAGCTAATAGCATGTGGAAACCTCAGCCCTCCAAGTCACAAAGATGACCTGTTTCTTAGAATCATATGGATGCTATGGTCCCCCTTGGTCACATAAGAGGCTCAGCCATCTCTATCTTGTAAATATTGCTGGCTACCCAATCAAGATCCCTGCATCAACAGTGACATGGCTCCTACCATCACATGGCGAGCAAACTGCTTGCAGTCATATGAACAACTGCACCTATCCAGTGGCTCTTGGTTGTGTATATTCATTCTATGGTCCATGTGACATGCTGTGGTCACTTGATGGTCAGTTTTCAGTTACATGAGGATTGAGAGCTCCTGATCCCAGAGGTGACTTCGATCTTTTTATTACGTGGTCCATGCCCGTCAAACCCCTGGAAGTTCTGAGCGGGGCGGGGGCTGGTGCGCCCCCTGGTGGCGCACTACGTGAATCTCGCAGTCACGTGACTCTCTATGTTCGCGCGAGAGGGACCGCTGTTAAAGCGTGTGGAGAGCCGCTGAATGGCGCTCGGTAGCTCAGCTTAGTCCTCTGAGGAGTCAGACCAGTCAGTGAGGAAAACCTTTAGATTTAAGGTATGTGTCCTGACTCGGGAAACTTTGAGGAGACTGTGGCTCAGATTCCAAGTTTTCCACTAACTTTTATATCCAGCTGCCAGAGGTTTTAGTCGGGTAGGATGGACGCCCACCAGTACCAGGTTTACTCAGAATTGGTGGAACAGCAGGCGGCTCGGAGACAGGGGTTGAGGGACTTCTCTCAGCATCCCTTGGGAAAAGACAAGGACTTTTCTCAAACCCGAGGGACTTCTCAGGCTTGGGAAACTGGGTTGACTCCCCCGCTTCTCTTTCCCCTTCCCCACCCCCATATTAAAGCCACACGTTTTGCTTATCTCCACTCGGTATTCACTTTCTGCCACGTGACGTGGTGACGTCCATTGCGCTCCTCTGACCACATGTTTATCAATACCCGAGAACTCCTAGATGACAATTTTATATAGATAATTTCAGGTCTGATCTTAATTTCTGTCTCTTAATTGGTTCCGTATATCGAGAGGAGACTATTTTTTTAAGAATTTGATATTTTTTCAGTAAAAGTGTGAAACTAGCCATTACATGAAGATTCAGAATTTGGTTTTTGTTATTTGCTTTGCCGATCAGTAGTTTTTCAAAGTGGGTGGGGGATGGAGGAGCCTGGCAGGCTTCCATCAGTCTGTAGGGTCTCGAAGAGTCAGACACAACTGAAGCAACTTAGCATGTACTCATGGGGGATGGGATGCCATAGTCCTTTTTTGCTTGGAATCTCTAAATGGGTTAGTCTAACCAGACACTGCTAGCTTCTGATTCTCCTCACCATTACTTATTCGACTTCTTGAAAACTACCCCATTCCTTCATGTGGAAAAAACAGTGAATTTATTTAAGAAAAACATATTAAGTAAAATTATAGGTGATGCATTTCACAAAAATCACGTAGATGGTACTTAAGGAGTAAAATTCAGCAAATAAGAGATCGTGTTTACATTTGTGAGGGATTTAAATATTGTTTAAGAGATGTTTATGGGGTGGTATTTTTATTCTATAATAGCTGTTTTTTCTCTTATTTCAGCACTTTGAGATTTTTTTCTACAAAACACTATGTCTGAGAAACAACACCAACAAAAAAATACTCATCCATCAGAGAACAATGGGACATACAAAAATGAAGGTAAAAGGATTTCTATATTGTCTTACTTTAAAGATAACATGCTAGTATGCAACTTGAATATCAGAGAAAGGGGTAGTGACTGACTTTGTTCAGTCTGCTATAGTAGAACACTGTGGACTGGGTGGCTTATAAACAACAGAAATTTATTTTTCACAGTTCTGGAATTTCTGAAGTCCAAAATCAAGACACCAGCAGGTTCAGTGTCTGGTGAGATCTGCTTCCTGCTTCATAAAGGGCTTTCTTCATGCTGTATTTTCACAGGGCAGAAGAGCAAGTGAGCTCTCTGGGTTCTTTATAAGGGCACAAATCCCATTCATGAGGGAACCTCACTCATGACCTAATCACCTTTCAAAGACTCTACCTCCAAATACTGTCACCTTGGAGATTAGGTTGGAACATAAACATTCAGTCTGTAGCAGTTGATTTCCTCAGTTTCTGTGGGAATGGAACATTTTCCCACAGACCATTTGAAGTACCAGTGTTCCATAGAAAACATTTTGGGAGAACCTGTTCAAACTAAATCTCTTCTAACATATTAATGCCTTGTACCTTTGTTTACTAAGAACAATGTATGTTTACTGATAATTATAATCTGTTCTCATTAAGAAACTACTTATTGCTTACTCATTTTGTCTTATTTCATTAGTCATTCTTTTGCTTAGCCTTTCCATTTTTTTCATGTTTTATATATAACCTCAATTTATGTTTCTGATATCATGGTGGCAAGAAATAAGTGCATAAGTGCTAGTCATTAGGAAATCTTACAAGCAAAATAAAATGCCCCACTCTGGAGAATATGATACAACTTACTTGTAAGGGTGAACTGTCTCACATTTTATACCAATTTCCACACTTTTTCAAAACTAATTAGTTATTATTTAACAATTAGAGCTGCTATTTTTTGAATTCCTATTATATGTCAAACATTGTGATAACCTTGTCATACAAGTTTTCTCATTTAATCCTCAGGAAAATCCTGAAAGGATGTTATTTTAATTTACAGATAAGATAGAAGAATCAGGATAGGCTAGATTGCATGCTTGATAAGTCACTTCTGTTGTGTCCAACTCTGTGTGACCCGCTCCTCTGTCCATGGGATTCTCCAGGCAAAAATACTGGAGTGGGTTGCTATGCCCTCCTGTAGGGGATCTTCCTGACCCAAGGATCAAACCCACATCCTTTATGTCTCCTGCATTGGCAGGCAGGTTCTTTACCACTAGCACCACCTGGGAAGCCCATAGGCTAAATTATACTATAATAATAGATGATCCCCATATCTCAGTGGCTTACTCCTCACTCCTACTACATGTCTATGGCAGGTGCATGCCCATCACAGGATGGTAGACCTTGGAGACCCAAACTGACAGAGCAGCCATCATCTAAGCTTATTCTTGACAAAGACTGCATGAGAATGCAAAATTACTGCTCAATCTTAATTGGTTATAAAAATGTAAAAAAGCAGAAATAAGATAATGACAAACTTAATCCAGCAATAGCTAAAACAGATAATATAGTTGGGCAAAGTTGTGTTTATACCAAATTTGCATTGTTGGTTTAACATTAGGAGATCCATAATGTAATTCGACACATTAATAAGGAAAAGGAGCTAGAAAAGAATGATTATCACAAAGATTCCAGAAAAAAATGCATGCAACAAAATTCAATAACCAATCAAGATTAAACAACAACAAAAATAACTCTCAGCTAACTGGGAATAGAAAGATATTTCTTTAAAATGATAGTGGGTATTTAAGAAAAACTATAACAAACAACATACATAATACTGATACATTAAAACCACTGCATTTTAAATCAGAAGAGGCAAAGATGATTCACATAATCACTGCTATTCAACATCTTACTGAGTCTCTGAGGCATTGCAGTAAGTCAAAATATGTACATACATACATTAACACTTGTAAAACTGAAAATAAACAAAACTGTCAGTATAATTGTCTTCATATAAAACTCAAGAGAAGCTATGGAAAATTATCCCTGGTGGCTCAGATGGTAAAGAACCTGCCTGCAATGCAGGACACCTGGGTTCAATCCCTGGGTCAGGATGATCCCCTGAAGAAGGGAATGTCTACCCACTCCAGTATTCTTGCCTGGAAAATTCCGTTGACATGGGAGCCTGGTGGGCTACAGTCCATGGGGTCTCAAAGAATTGGACACAACTGAGGAACTAATACTTTCACTTTTTTTTCACTTTCCAACCAGCTTATTATATGTGAGACTAATATATGCAAAATAATTGCACCAAATAGGAAATAATATTTTCACTGTGAATATATCATTTACAATAGAAAAAAAAAACCAGATCTTGTGGAATATACCACAAACTGGTCACTTGGCAACTATTCCAACACTCATAAACACTCTTTATTAAATGTTTTCCTGTACTATAGAGATTAAGGGCTTCCCTTGTGGCTCAGCTGGTAAAGAATCTGCCTGCAGTGTGGGAGACCTGGGTTTGATCCCTGGGTTGGGAAGATCCCCTGGAGAAGGGAAAGGCTACCCACTCCAGTATTCTGGCCTAGAGAGTTCCATGGACTGCATAGTCCATGGGGTTGCAAAGAGTCGGACACGAATGAGCGACTTTCACTTCCACTATAGAGACTAGAAAGCTAAGAACAAGAATAGAGACCTATATTAGTGTGGGTGTATATGTTTTCTAGACATGCCCTACTTGTGTCTAGGGTGCCAAACAAGATCTCTATGTATCAAATATATGCACCATAGTAAAGCTTGGAGGTATAACTGAGTAATGTGGGAGCCACATGTAGGATCAGCTATGTATGGTGGGAGAGGTGTTTGGTTTTTATAGGTAGCCACAGCAGAGTGCTTGAATGCATGAATGTCAGTTAGCCTGCTGGCAGCCGTGGTTTTCAGCTATAACAGTGAGGGGGATTTCCCCTGGATGTGCAGCATCCAAGCATGCTTTTCTGGCCCTCACAGAATTTTTGTAAGCTATGTCATATGTTTTATTAAAGGTGTCTTACTTTTATAAAATAGCTAGAATGAATATCTAGCATAGGTAAGTGGGAACGTTGTTTAACAGACTACTTGACACCGAAATAGTTTGCAAGCAAAGAGCCCTGAAGGAAGTGGGGATAGGTTATCTGGCCTAGGTGAATCTGAAGATAGTAAGGATACAGTTGATAATAGAAGATGAAATATTTGTATTCCATAGCACACAATGGTGAAAGAGTTGCAAGAGTGTTACTGAATAGAATTTGTTTGCCTGCCACACAGCAAAGCCAATCTACTGACATTGGGTTGTTGGTGAAGGAAAATACAGTGTTTATTTTCAGGGTGCCAAGTAAGGAGAACTGACTGCTTGTGTTCAAAAGACTTGAATTCCAGGCTTGCCTTTCAGAGAACAGTTTTAAAGGCAACATCTGGGGTGAGGGCCACAGTATACATGATGCTCTTCTGATTGATTGGTGGTGAGGTCACAGGGTTGTGTTTCAGGAATCTTAATCATCAACATTCTAGTTCCAACCAGTCTGGGAACTGTGTGCTTGTGGTCAGCATGTAGTCACCATTCTCCACCTGGGCAGGGGGTCTTAGTTTCTGTATAACAGCTCAAAAATATCTAGCAAATTGTTGTCCCTTGAGGAGGAACTCAAAACTATAGATTGCTTTGGGTAATATACTCATTTTCACTTTACTGATTCTTCCAATCCAAGAACATGGCATATTTCTCCATTTATTTGTGTCATCTTTGATTTCCTTCATCAGTGTTTTATAGTTCTCTGTATACAGGTATTTTCTGTTTTTTCTCTTTTTGTTGCAATGGTGAATGGGATTGTTTCCTTAATTTCTCTTTCTGATTTTCCATTGTTAGTGTATAGGAATGCAAGATATTTCCGTGTATTACTTTTGTATCCTGCAGCTTTACTATTTTCACTGATTATCTCTAGTAATTTTCTGGTGGCATCTTTAGCGTTTTCTATGTAGAGGATCATGTCATAGGCAAACAGTATTTGTTTTACTTCTTCTTTTCCAATCTGGATTCTTTTTATTTCTTTTTATTCTCTGACTGCTGTCTCTAGGACTTCCAAAACTATGTTGAATAGTAGTGGTGAGAGTGGGCACCCTTGTCTTGTTCCTGATTTTAGAGGCAATCCTTTTGCTATTGAGGATAATGTTTGTTGCGGGTTGTCATATATGGCTTTCATTATGTTGAGGTATGTTCCTTCTATGCCTACTTTCTGGAGACTTTTTATCATAAATTGGTTTTGAATTTTGTCAAAGACTTCCCTGCATCTATTGAGATAATCATATGGTTTTTATCTTTCAATTTGTTACTATGGTGTATCACATTGATTTGCAAATATTGAAGAATCCTTGCATCCCTGGAATAAAGTCCCTTGATCATGATGTATGATCTTTTTAATATATTGTTGGATTCTGTTTGCTAGAATTTTGTTGAGGATTTTTGTGTCTATATTCATCAGTGATATTGGCCTGTAGTTTTCTTTTTTGTGGCATCTTTGTCTGGTTTTGATATCAGGATGATGGTGGCCTCATAGAATGAGTTTGGGAGTTTTCCTTCCTCTGCAATTTTCTGGAAGAGCTTAGTAGGATAGGTGTTAGCTATTCTCTAAATTTTTTGTATCAATCACCTGTGAAGCCATCTGGTCCTGGGCTATTGTTTGTTGGAAGATTTTTGACTATAGTTTCGATTTTCGTGCTTGTGATTGGTCTGTTCAAATTTTCTATTTCTTCCTGGTTCAGTTTTGGAAGGTTATACTTTTCTAAGAATTTGTTCATTTTTCCCAAGTTGTCTATTTTATTGGTATATATTTGCTTATAGTAGTTTCTTATGATCGTTTGTATTTCTGTGTTGTCTGTTGTAGTTTCTGCATTTTCATTTCTAATTTTTTCATTTATTTGTTCTCTGATTTTTATGATTTATTTTCTTCTGCTAACTTTGGGATTTTTTTTTTTTGTTCTTTTTCTAGCTGCTTTAGTTGTAAAGCTATGTTGTTTATTTGATGTTTCTCTTGTTTCTTGAGGGCTTCCCTGGTAGATCAGGTGGTAAAGAATCTACCTGCAGTGTGGGAGGCCTGGGTTCAATCCCTGGGTTGGGAAGATCCCTGGAGAATGGAATGGCTACCCACTCCAGTATTCTGGCCTGGAGAATTCCGTGGACTGTATAGTCCATGGGGTCACAAAGAGTTGGACATGATTGAGCAACTTTCATTTTCATTTTTTTGTTTCTTGAGATAGGTTTGTAGTGCTATGAACTTCCCTCTTAGCACTGCTTTTACTGAATCCCATAGGTTTTGGGTTGTCATGTTTTCGCTATTATTTGTTTCTATGTGTATTTTGATTTCCTTTTTTATTTCTTCAGTGATGTGTTGGTTACTCAGAAGTGTATTGCTTAGTCTCCGTATGTTTGGGTTTTTAATAGCTTTCTTCCAGTAGTTGATATCTAATCTTACAGCATTGTGATCAGAAAAAATGTTTGAAATTATTTCAGTTTCTTTAAATTTACCAAGGCTAGATTTGTGGCACAGGATGTGATCTATCCTGGAGAATGTTCCATGTACACTTGAGAAAAAGGTGAAATCCATTGTTTTTGGGTTAAATGTCCTATAGCTATAAATTAGGGATAACTGGTCCATTTTATTGCTTAAAGCTTGTGTTACCTTGCTATTTTTCGGTCTGGATGATCTGTCCATTAGTATGAGTGGGGTATTAAAGTCCCCCACTATTATTGTGCTGTTAACTTCCCCTTTCATACATGTTAGCATTTATCTTATGTATTGAGGTGCTCCTATATTGGGTGCATATGTTTTTATAATTGTTATATCTTATTAGATTGATCCTTGATCTTTAGGTAGTATACTTGTCTCTTATAATGGCCTTTATTTTATTTTTTAAAATTAATTTACTTATTTTAACTGGAGGTTAATTACTTTACAATATTGTAGTGTTTTTTGCCATACATTGACACAAATCAGCCATGGGTGTACATGTGTCCCCATCCTGAATTGCCCTCCTACCTCACTCCACATATGTTATATGTGAATGTGTGTACATATGTGCCTTTTAAAAATAATTTGAGATCGTACTATGAAAATTATTCTGCACACTATTTTTCATCTTAGATACCATGTACAACATTTTATCAGCTGTAATAAAATTCTGTAGTGTGAATTTACTAAAATTCAACCTATCTATTACAGCCCAAAAGTCTGTTCTTTACATCTGTGTCTCTTTGGCTGTCTCACATATAGGGTCATTGTTTCCATCTTTCTAAATTCCATATATATATATATGTGTGTGTGTGTGTGTGTGTGTGTGTTAATATACTGTATTGGTGTTTTTCTTTCTGACTTACTTCACTCTGTATAATAGGCTCCAGTTTCACCCACTTCATTAGAACTGATTCAAATGTATTCTTTTTAATAGCTGAGTAATATTTCATTGTGTATATGTACCACAGCTTTCTTATCCATTCATCTGCCGATGGACATCTTGGTTGCTTCCATGTCCTGGCTATTGTAAACAGTGCTGCAATGAATATTGGAGTACATGTGTCTCTTTCAATTCTGGTTTCCTCGGTGTGTATGCCCAGCAGTAGAATGGCTGGGTCATATGGCAGTTCTATGTCCAGGTTTTTAAGGAATCTCCACACTGTTCTCCATAGTGGCTGTATTAGTTTGCATTCCCACCAACAGTGTAAGAGGGTTCCTTTTTCTCTGCACCCTCTCCAGCATTTATCCTTTGTAGACTTATTGATAGCAGTCATTCTGACCGGCATAAGATGGTACCTCATTGTGGTTTTTCTTTTTTTTCTTTTTAATTTTATTTATTTATTTATTTTTACTTTTTTTTTCTTTTTTTTCATTTATTTTTATTAGTTGGAGGCTAATTACTTTACAATATTGTAGCGGTTTTTGGCATACATTGACATGAATCAGCCATGAATTTACATGTGTTCCCCATCCCGATACTCCCTCCCGCCTCCCTCCCCATCCCATCCCTCTGGGTCTTCCCAGTGCACCAGCCCTGAGCACTTGTCTCATGCATCCAACCTGGGCTGGTGATCTGTTTCACCCTTGATAGTATACTTGTTTCAATGCTATTCTCTCAGAACATCCCACCCTCGCCTTCTCCCACAGAGTCCCAAAGTCTGTTCTGTACATCTGTGTCTCTTTTTCTGTTTTGCATATCGGGTTATCGTTACCATCTTTTTAAATTCCATATATATGCATTAGTATACTGTATTGGTCTTTATCTTTCTGGCTTACTTCATTCTGTATAATGGGCTCCAGTTTCATCCATCTCATTAGAACTGATTCAAATGTATTCTTTTTAATGGCTGAGTAATATTCCATTGTGTATATGTACCACAGCTTCCTTATCCATTCGTCTGCTGATGGGCATCTAGGTTGCTTCCATGTCCTGGCTATTATAAACAGTGCTGCAATGAACATTGGGGTGCACGTGTCTCTTTCAGATCGAGTTTCCTCGGTGTGTATGCCCAGGAATGGGATTGCTGGGAAATATGGCAGTACTATTTCCAGTTTTTTAAGAAATCTCCACACTGTTCTCCATAGTGGCCGTACTAGTTTGCATTCCTACCAACAGTGTAAGAGGGTTCCCTTTTCTCCACACCCTCTCCAGTATTTATTGCTTGTAGACTTTTGGATAGCAGCCATCCTGACTGGCGTGTAATGGTACCTCATTGTGGTTTTGATTTGCATTTCTCTGATAATGAGTGATGTTGAGCATCTTTTCATGTGTTTGTTAGCCATCTGTATGTCTTCTTTGGAGAAATGTCTGTTTAGTTCTCTGGCCCATTTTTTGATTGGGTCATTTGTTTTTCTGGAATTGAGCTGCAGGAGATGCTTGTATATTTTTGAGATTAATCCTTTGTCTGTTGCTTCATTTGCTATTATTTTCTCCCATTCTGAAGGCTGTCTTTTCACCTTGCTTATAGTTTCCTTTGTTGTGCAAAAGCTTTTAAGTTTAATTAGGTTCCATTTGTTTATATTTGCTTTTATTTCCAGTATTCTGGGAGGTGGGTCATAGAGGATCCTGCTGTGATTTATGTCGGAGAGTGTTTTGCCTATGTTCTCCTCTAGGAGTTTTATAGTTTCTGGTCTTACATTTAGATCTTTAATCCATTTTGAGTTTATTTTTGTGTGTGGTGTGAAAAGGTGTTCTAGTTTCATTCTTTTACAAGTGGTTGACCAGTTTTCTCAGCAACACTTGGTAAAGAGGTTGTCTTTTTTCCATTTTATATCCTTGCCTCCTTTGTCGAAGATAAGTTGTCCATAGGTTCATGGATTTATCTCTGGGGTTTCTATTCTGTTCCATTGATCTATATTTCTGTCTTTGTGCCAGTGCCATACTGTCTTGATGACTGTGGCTTTGTAGTAGAGTCTGAAGTCAGGCAGGTTGATTCCTCCAGATCCATTCTTCTTTCTCAAGTTTGCTTTGGCTCTTCGAGGTTTTTTGTATTTCCATACAAATTGTGAAAGTATTTGTTCTAGTTCTTTGAAAAATGCCGTTGGTAGCCTGATAGGGATTGCATTGAATCGATAGATTGCTTTGGGTAGTATAGCCATTTTCACAATATTGATTCTTCCAATCCATGAACACGGTGTATTTCTCCATCTATTTGTGTCCTCTTTGATTTCTTTCATCAGTGTTTTATAGTTTTCTATGTATAGGTCTTTTGTTTCTTTAGGTAGATACACTCCTAAGTATTTTATTCCTTTTGTTGCAATGATGAATGGTATTGTTTCCTTAATTTCTCTTTGTTAGCGTATAGGAATGCAAGGGATTTCTGTGTGTTAATTTTATATCCTGCAACATTACTGTATTCATTGATTAGCTGTAGTGATTTTCTGGTAGAGTCTTTAGGGTTTTCTATGTAGAGGATCATGTCGTCTGCAAACAGTGAGAGTTTTACTTCTTCTTTTCCTATCTGGATTACTTTTATTTCTTTTTCTGCTCTGATTGCTGTGGCCAACACTTCCAAAACTGTTGAATAGTAGTGGTGAGAGTGGGCACCCTTATCTTGTTCCTGACTTTAAGGGAAATGCTTTCAATTTTTCACCATTGAGGATAATGTTGGCTCTGGGTCAAAGGCTTTTTCTGCATCTATTGAGATAATCATATGGTTTTTATCTTTCAATTTGTTAATGTGGTGTATTACACTGATTGATTTGCAGATATTAAAGAATCCTTGCATTCCTGAGATAAAGCCCACTTGGTCATGATGTATGATCTTTTTAATATGTTGTTGGATTCTGTTTGCTAAATTTTGTTAAGGATTTTTGCATCTATGTCCATCAGTGATATTGGCCTATAGTTTTCTTTTTGTGGCATCCTTGTCTGGTTTTGGTATTAGGGTGATGGTGGCCTCATAGAATGAGTTTTGAAGTTTGCCTTCTTCTGCAATTTTCTGGAAGAGTTTGAGTAAGATAGGTGTTAGCTCTTCTCTAAATTTTTGGTAGAATTCAGCTGTGAAGCCATCTGGTCCTGGGCTTTGGTTTGCTGGAAGATTTCTGATTACAGTTTCGATTTCCGTGCTTGTGATGGGTCCGTTAGGATCTTCTATTTCTTCCTGGTTCAGTTTTGGAAAGTTATCCTTTTCTAAGAATTTGTCCATTTCTTCCAAGCTGTCCATTTTATTGGCATAGAGCTGCTGGTAGTAGTTTCTTATGATATTTTGTATTTCAGAGTTGTCTGTTGTGCTCTCTCCATTTTCATTTCTAATTTTGTTGATTTGGTTCTTCTCCCTTTGTTTCTTGATGAGTCTGGCTAACGGCTTGTCAATTTTATTTACCTTTTTAAAAAACCAACTTTTAGCTTTGTTGACTTTTGCTATGGTCTCTTGTTTCTTTTGCATTTATTTCTGCCCTAATTTTTAAGGTGTCTTTCTTTCTACTAACCTTGGGGTTCTTCATTTCTTCCTTCTCTGGTTGCTTTAGGTGTAGAGTTAAGTCATTTATTTGACTTTTTTCTTGTTTCTTGAGGTAAGTCTGTAATGCCATGAACCTTCCCCTTAGTACTGCTTTTACAGTATCCCATAGGTTTGGGGTTGTTGTGTTTTCATTTTCATTCGTTTCTATGCATATTTTGATTTCTTTTTTGATTTCTTCTATGATTTGTTGGTTATTCAGAAGCGTGTTATTTAGCCTCCATATGTTGGGATTTTTAATAGTTTTTTTTCCTGTAATTGAGATCTAATCTTACTGCATTGTGGTCAGAAAAGATGACTGGAATGATTTCATTTTTTTTGAATTTACCAAGGATAGACTTAGGGCCTAGGATGTGATCTATTCTGGAGAAGGTTCCATGTGCACTTGAGAAAAAGGTGAAATTGATTGTTTTAGGGTGAAATGTCCTATAGATATCAATTAGGTCTAGCTGGACCATTGTGTCATTTAAAGTTTGTGTTTCCTTGTTAATTTTCTGTTTAGTTGATCTGTCCATAGGTGGGAGTGGGGTATTAAAGTCTCCCACTATTATTGCATTATTGTTAATTTCCCCCTTCATTCTTGTTAGCATTTGCCTTACATATTGTGGTGCTCCTATGTTGGGAACATATATATTTATAATTGTTATATCTTCTTCTTGGATTGATCCTTTGATCATTATGTAGTGTCCTTCTTTGTCTCTTTTCACAGCCTTTATTTTGAAGTCTATTTTATCTGATATAACTATTGTGACTCCTGCTTTCTTTTGGTCTCTGTTTGCATGAAATATTTTTTTCCAGCCATTCACTTTCAGTCTGTATGTGTCCCTTGCTTTGAGGTTGGTCTCTTGTAGACAGCATATATAGGGGTCTTGCTTTTGTATCCATTCAGCCAGTCTTTGTCTTTTGGTTTGGGCATTCAACCCATCTACATTTAAGGTAATTATTGATAAGAATGGTCCTGTTGCCATTTGGTTTGTTGTTTTGGGTTCACGTTCATACAACCTTTCTGTGTTTCCTGTCTAGAGAAGATCCTTTAGCATTTGTTGAAAAGCTGGTTTGGTGGTGCTGAATTCTCTCAGCTTTTGCTTGTCTGTAAAGCTTTTAAATTCTCCTTCATATCTGAATGAGATCCTTGCTGGGTACAGTAATTTGGGTTGTATGTTATTCTCTTTCATTTCTGTAAGTATGTCCTGCCATTCCCTTCTGGCCTGAAGTGTTTCTATTGAAAGGTCAGCTGTTATCCTTATGGGAATCCCCTTGTGTGTTATTCATTGTTTCTCCCTTGCTGCTTTTAATATTTATTCTTTGTGTTTGATCTTTGTCAATTTGACTAATATGTGTCTTGGGGTGTTTTGCCTTGGGTTTATCCTGTTTGGGACTCACTGGGTTTCTTGGACTTCGGTGGCTATTTCCTTCCCCATTTTAGGGATGTTTTCAGCTATTATCTCCTCGAGTATCTTCTCATGGCCTTTCTTTTTGTTGTCTTCTTCTGGGACTCCTATGACTCAAATGTTTGGGCGTTTCACATTGTCCCAGAGGTCCCTGAGGTTGTCCTCATTTCTTTTGATTCTTTTTTCTTTTTTCCTCTCTGCTTCATTTATTTCCACCATTTTATCTTCTACCTCACTTATCCTATATTCTGCCTCCGTTATTCTACTGTTGGTTCCCTCCAGAGTGTTTTTGATCTCATTTATTGCATTATTCATTTTTAATTGACTCTTTTTTATTTCTTCTAGGTCCTTGTTAAACATTTCTTGCATCTTCTCAATCATTGTCTCCAGGTTATTTATCTGTAACTCCATTTTGTTTTCAAGATTTTGGATCATTTTTTTTTAATTTTTTTTTTTTGTATCATTTTTATTATCATTATTCTAAATTCTTTTTCAGGTAGATTCCCTATCTCCTCCTCTTTTGTTTGGCTTGGTGGGCATTTTTCATGTTCCTTTACCTGCTGGGTATTTCTCTGCCTTTTCATCTTATTTAGATTGCTGGGTTTGGGGTGGCCTTTGTGTATTCTGGTAGTCTGTGGTTCCTTTTTATTGTGGAGGTTTCTCCCAGTGGGTGGGGCTGGATGTTTGGCTTGTCGAGAAGAAGCTTGTGTCGGTATTCTGGTGGGTGGAGCTGGATTTCTTCTCTCTGGAGTGCAATGGAGTGTCCAGTAATGAGTTTTGAGATGGGTCTGTGCGTTTGGTGTGACTTTGGGCAGCCTGTTTATTGACACTCAGGGCTATGTTCCTCCGTTGCTGGAGAATTTGCGTGGTATGTCTTGCTCTGGAACTTATTGGCTCTTGGGTGGTGGTTGGTTTCAGTGTAGGTATGGAGGCTTTTGGATGATGTCTTATTAATTAATGTTCCCTGTAGTCAGGAGTTCTCTGGTGTTCTCAGGTTTTGGGCTTAAGCCTCTTGCCTCTGGATTTCAGTCTTATTCTTTCAGTAGCCTCAAGACTTCTCCCCCCATACAGCACTGATAATAAAACTTCTAGGTTAATGGTGAAAGGATTATCCAGATTTGAGGGACACCCAGAGAGGTTCACAGAGTTACATGAAGAAGAGGAGAGGGAGGAAGGAGATAGAGGTGAGCAGGAGGAGAAAAAGGGGGATTCAAGAGAGGAGAGACAGATCTAGGTTGTACTCTGTTCCCTAAGTGTTCTCCGCAGCCCAGAACACCCACAGAGATTCACAGAATTGGGTTGAGAAGAGAAGGGGAAGGGAGGAAATAGAGGTGATCTGGGGGAGAAAAAGGAGGGTCAAAAGGGGGAGAGAATGATCAAACCAGTAATCACACTCCTGAGTAAAAATGAGTACTAAAGGTTGGATTCTTAAATGTCCAAAATTGATATCAAATACTGAAAAACAAAGATTAAAAATCTAGGGTAGAGGTTAGACTCTTAAAAATGCGATATTAAAAAAACACAAAAACAAAAAATTTAAGAAATATATATGAAGTTTGCTTTAAAAATAGGGTCCTTTTTTTCTTTGCCAGGTTATAGTGGGTTATAAAAATGAAAATTAAGGAGTAATAGAGGAGTAATAGAGGACTTTAGAAAAAAAAAGAGAAAAAAAATTTTTAATTAAAAAAAATAATAGTAAAAATATATCTAGAAATTTCTCTGGAGCTGTTGCGGGCAGTGTGGATTCAGTTCAGTTTCAGATAGCTCCTTGTTCGAGCTTACACTTCTCAATATCTATAGGCCCCTTCCAGTGTAGTCAGTGTTGACTACAGGGATTTTAACCTGTTGCACCTGTCACTTCTGAAGCAGTTCCCTTTGTTTGTTTGGCTTCTGTTTGCAGGTCTCTTCAGTGTCTAATTTCTGCCCTGAGACAATTGGGCGGAGGTGGTCTCTTGTTTAGGTTCACTTGTTCAGTTGTGCTGTGGGGAGCGAGGGGCACTGCAGACAAATATCACTGGTGTGTGTGGGGAGGACCCACAGTGTTCCAGCCACACTGGGTTTGCCCCCATTCACGGGTGTGTGCTTTCCCCGTCTACACTGCTCAGGCTCCAGGCTGCTCTCCAGGGAGCGGGCCCTGAGTTGCATGCACTTCCCAGGCCTAAGCTGCTCAGATTCAGGTTTTCCCATACTCCATAAAGACGCAGACTTGGTTGGGCCTGCTTTTTGTGCCTTCCCCGCCCAGCAGCTCAAGCAGCCAGGAGCTTGATGGGCGCACTCTCCCCAGGTGCAGTGCGCCTTATCCCCTCCACGGTCCCGCTTCGGTTTCCAGGCGCTCCGGTTGGGTGCGCCTTGTGTCTGTTCTGGGGAGCTGGACTATAGCTGTGACCCTCCCGGCAGATATCCACCATGCAGAATCTCAGGAAGTCTTTGGTTAGAGACTGGAAGCCTGTTTGCAGTTTGGTAGGGGATGCCGTCTCTGGGGCCGAGTTTGCCCCTTTCTCCTCCCCACTGCCTCCTGCCTCTGGCGGGGGATGGGCCGGTCCGCAGCTGGCTAGCTCTTCTCTGGTAGTCGCTCAGTCCTTCATTCTGGGAACAGCGGGTAGTGCCTAAATTTAGGGCTTTTCTCTTTCTTGTGATCCCACAGTTTAAGTTGCTATCTCACGTTAGCTCCCTCCGATTGCCCCCAGGGCTTTCAGGCCCGGTCCTTACCCTAAGCAATGCCGCCTGTTCTTCTCGGTTCTGCCCCCACTTGCTGGTGGAGGATGCGAGCGTCTGGGGTACTTTTCTGCTGGGAGTTGCTTTTAGGCATGTAATCTGTGGGTTTTATTTATTTTTTCCTCCCAGTTAGGTTGCCCTCCAAGTTTCAAAAACTTCCCCCAGACCCGCCAGTGAGAGAGTTTCCTGGTGTTTGGAAACTTCCTTTATTAAGACTCCCTTCCTGGGACGGATCTCCGTCCCTAACTCTATTGTCTCTCTTTTTATCTTTTATATTTTGTCCTACCTCCTTTCGAAGACAATGGGCTGCTTTTCTGGGTGTCTGATGTCCTCTGCTAGCGATCAGAAGTTGTTTTGTGGAGTTTGCTCAGCGTTCAAATGATCTTTTGATGAATTTGTGGGGTAGAAAGTGGTCTCCCCATCCTATTCCTCTGCCATCTTAGTTCCCTCCTCCTCATTGTGGTTTTGATTTACATTTCTCTGATAATGAGTGATGTTGAGGATCTTTTCATGTGTTTGTTAGCCATCTGTATGTCTTCTTTGGAGAAATGTCTGTTTAGTTCTTTGGCCCATGTTTTGATTGGGTCGCTTATTTTTCTGGAATTGAGCTGCAGGAGTTGCTTGTATATTTTTGAGATTAATTCTTTGTCATTGCTTCATTTGCTATTATTTTCTCCCCTTCTGAAGGCTGTCTTTTTGCCTTGCTTATAGTTTCCTTCATTGTGCAAAAGCTTTTAAGTTTCATTAGGTCCCATTTGTTTATTTTCGCTTTTATTTCCATTACTCTGGGAGGTGGGTTATAGAGGATCCTGCTATGATTTACGTCAGAGAGTGTTTTGCCCATGTTTTCCTCTAGGAGTTTTATAGTTTCTGGTCTTACATTTAGATCTTCAATCCATTTGAGTTTATTTTTGTGTGTGGTGTTAGAAAGTGTTCTAGTTTCATTCTTTTACAAGTGGTTGACCAGTTTTCCCAGCAGCACTTGTTAAAGAGATTGTCTTTTCCCTATTGTATATTCTTGCCTCCTTTGTCAAAGATAAGGTGTCCATAGGTGTGTGGGTTTACCTCTGGCCTTTCTATTTTGTTCCATTGATCTATATTTCTGTCTTTGTACCAGGACCATTGTCTGTCTTGATGACTGTCTTGATGACTGTGGCTTTGTAGTATAGCCCGAAGTCAGGCAGGTTGATTCCTCCAGTTCCATTCTTCTTTCTCAAGATTGCTTTGGCTATTTGAGGTTTTTTGTATTTCCATACAAATTGTGAAAGTATTTGTTCTAGTTCTGTGAAAAATACCGTTGGTAGCTTGATAGGGATTGCATTAAATCTGTAGCCTGCTTTGGGTAGTATACTCATTTTCACTATATAGTGCTTCTGATCCATGAACATGGTATATTTCTCCATCTATTTGTGTCATCTTTGATTTCTTTCATCAGTGTTTTATACTTTTCCATATATATATATAGGTCTTTTGTTTCTTTAGGTGGATTTATTCCTAAGTATTTTATTCTTTTCGTTGCAATGGTGAATGGAATTGTTTCCTTAATTTCTCTTTCTGTTTTCTTTTTGTTAGTGTATAGGAATGCAAGGGATTTCTGTGTGTTAATTTTATATGCAACATTACTATATTCATTGATTAGCTCTAGTAATTTTCTGGTGGAGTCTTTAGGGTTTTCTACATAGAGGGTCATGTCATCTGCAAACAGTGAGAGTTTTACTTCTTCTTTTTCAATCTGGATTCCGTTTATTTCTTTTTCTTCTCTGATTGCTGTGGCTAAAACTTCCAAAACTATGTTGAATAGTAGTGGTGAGAGTGAGCACCCATGTCTTGCTCCTGATGTTAGGGGAAATGCTTTCCATTTTTTACCATTGAGGATAATGTTTGCTGTGGGTTTATCATATATGGCTTTTATTATTTTTTTATTTTAAAAAAATTTATTTTTTTTAAAGGAGGCTAATTACTTTACAGTATTGTAGTGGGTTTTACCATATGTTGACATGAATCAGCCATGGGTGTACATCTCTTTCCCCATCCTGAACCTCCCTCCCCATCCCATCCCTCAGGGTCATTCCAGTGCACCAGCCATGAGTACCTTGTCTCATGCGTCAAACCTGGACTGGTGATCTGTTTCACATATGATAATACACATGTTTCAATGCTGTTCTCTCAAATCATTTTATTATGTTGAGGTATGTTCCTTCCATGCCTGCTTTCTGGAGGGTTTTTATCATAAATGGATGTTGAATTTTGGCAAAGGCTTTCTCTGAATCTATTGAGAACATCATATGGTTTTTATCTCTTAATTTGTTAATGTGGTGTATCACATTGATTGATTTGCAAATATTGAAGAATCCTTGCATCCCTGGGATAAAACCCACTTGGTCATGATGCATGATCTTTTTAACATGTTGTTGGATTCTATTTGCTAGAATTTTGTTAAGGCTTTTTGCATCTATGTTCATCAGTGATATTGGCCTATAGTTTTCTTTTTTTGTGGCATCTTTGTCTGGGCTTGGTATTAGGGTGATGGTGGCCTCATAGAATGAGTTTGGAAGTTTACCTTCTTCTGCAGTTTTCTGGAAGAGTTTGAGTAGGATAGGTGATAGCTTTTTTCTAAATTTTTGGTAGAATTCGCCTATGAAGCCATCTGGTCCTGGGCTATTGTTTGTTGGAAGATTTTTTCATTACAGTTTTGATTTCCATGCTTGTGATGGGTCTGTTAAGATTTTCTGTGTCTTCCTGGTTCAGTTTTGGAAGGCTATACTTTTCTAAGAATTTGTCCATTTCTTCCAAGTTGTCCATTTTATTGGCATATTGTTGCTGATAGTAGTCTCTTATGATCCTTTGTATTTCTGTGTTGTCTGTTTTGATTTCTCCATTTTAATTTCCAATTTGATCCTTCTCCCTTTTTTCTTGATGAGTCTGGCTAATGGTTTGTCTATTTTATTTATCTTCTCAAAGAACTGGCTTTTAGTTTTGGTGATTTTTGCTATAGTCTCCTTTGTTTCTTTTTCATTTATTTCTGCCCAATTTTTTATGATTTTTTTCCTTCTACTAACCCTGGGGTTCTTCATTTCTTCTTTTTCTAGTTGCTTTAGGTGTAAAGTTAGGTTATTTATTTGATTTTTCTCTCATTTCTTGAGGCAAGCTTGTATTGCTATGAACCTTCTCCTTAGCACTGCTTTTACTGAATCCCATAGGTTTTGGGTTGTCGTGTTTTCATTTGTTTATATGCATATTTTGATTTCTTTTTTATTTCTTCTGTGATTTGTTGATTATTCAGAAGCGTGTTGTTTAGCCTCATATGTTGGAATTTTTAATAGTTTTTTTTTTTCCTGTCGTTGACATCTAATCTTACTGCATTGTGATCAGAAAAGATGCTTGGAATGATTTCAAGTTTTTTGAATTTACCAAGGCTAGATTTATGGCCCAAGATGTGATCTATCCTGGAGAAGGTTCCATGTGCACTTGAGAAAAAGGTGAAACTCATCAAGTTGATGATGCCATCCAACCATGTCATCCTCTGTCATCCCCTTCTGCCTTCAGTCTTTCCCAGAATCAGGGTCTTTTCCAGTGAGTCAGTTCTTTGCATCACGTGGCCAAAGTATTGGAGCTTCAGCTTCAGCATCCATCCTTCCAGTGAACATTCAGGACTGATTTCCTTTAGGATTGACTGGTTTGATCTCCTTGCAGTCCAAGGGACTCTCAAGAGTCTTCTCCAATACCACAGTTCAAAAGCATCAATTCTTAGGCGCTCAACCTTCTTCATTGTCCAGCTCTCACATCTGTACATGACTGCTGGAAAAACCATAGCTTTGACTATATGGACCTTTGTTGGCAAAGTAATGTCTCTGCTTTTTAATACACTGTCTAGGTTTGTTAGAGCTTTTCTTCCAAGGAGAAGAGCTGCCTTGGTGGTGGTGAATTCCCTCAGCTTTTGCTTGTCTGTAAAGCTTTGCTTTCTCCTTCAAATCTTAATGAGATCCTTATTGGCTAGAGTAATCCAGGTTGTAGGTTTTACCCTTTCATCACTTTAAGTATATCCTGCCATTCCCTTCTGGCCTGCAGAGTTACTTTTCAAAGATCAGCTGTTATTCTTATAGGGATCCTCTTGTATGTTATTTGTTTCTTTTCCCTTGCTGCTTTTAATATTTGCTCTTTGTGTTTAGTTTTTTTTAGTTTGATTAATATGTGTCTTGGTGTGTTTCACCATGAGTTTATCCTGTATAGGACTTTCTGGGCTTCTTGGACTTGGGTGGTTATTTCCTTCCCCATTTTAGGGAAGTTTTCAGCTATTATCTCCTCAAATATTTTCTCATGCCCTTTCCTTTTGTTTCCTTCTTCTGGGACACCTGTGTTCAAATGTTGGGGTATTTCACATTGTCCCAGAAATCTCTGAGGCTGTCCTCCTTTCTTTTTATTCTTTTTTCCACTCTGCTTCATTTATTTCCACCATTCTATCTTCTAGCTCACTTATCCTCTCTTCTGCCTCAGTTCCTCTACTGTTGGTTTGCTCCAGAGTGTTTTTAATCTCACGTATTGCATTGTTATTTACTAATTAACTATTTATTTCTTCTAGTTCCTTCTTAAACACTTCTTGCATTTTCTCAATCTGTGTCTCTAATCTATATATCCATAACTGTTTTGTTTTCAAGATTTTGGATCATCTTTCCCATCACTATTCTGAATTCTTTTTTCAGGTAGACTCCCTATCACCTTGTCTTTTGTTTGGTTTGGTGGGTTTTTATCATATTCTTTCACCTGCTGGATATTTCTTTGCCTTTTCATTTTGTTTAGTTTGCTGTGCTTGGTGTCTGCTTTCTGCAGGCTGGAGGATCATAGTTCCTCTTAACTGTGAAGTCTGTTTCCTGTGGGTGGGGTTGGATCAGTGCCTTGTGAGGGTTTCTTGGTTAGGGGGACTTGTGTCTGTGCTCTGGTGGCTGGAGCTGGCTCTCATCTCTCTGGAGGGTAATGCGGTGTCCAGTAGTGAGTTTTGAGGTGTCTATGGGTTTGGTATGACTTCAGGCATCCTGTTTTTAATGTTCAAGATTGTGTTCCTATTTTGCTGGAGGATTAGCATGGGGTGTCTTGCAGTGGAACTTGTTGGCTCTTGCATGGAGCTTGGTTTCAGTGTAGATATGAAGGCTTCTGGGTGGGCTTTTGTGTGTTAATTTTCCTTGGGGCTAGGAGTTCTATGATTGTCCAAAGTTCTGAAGGTGAGCCTTCTGCCTCAGGGTTTTTGTTCCCCTTTTAGAGTAACATCAAGACTCATTTCGAAGAGATTGGTTTGCTTTTCTGGGTATCTGAGGTCTTCCACCAGCATTTAGAAGTTGTTGTGTGGAAGTTGCTCCACATGCAGGTTATCTTTTGATGTATTTGAGGGGGAGAAAGTGGTCTTCCCATCCTATTCCTCTGCCATCTTGGGACTGACCTGCACTATTGTTTCTTGACTGCTTTCCCTTTGTTTCTGCATTCCCTCACCTCCCTAATTAGTAACTGCTTGAGTCTGTTCTTTGGAACTCAGGGAAAACTGAGGGGCCCAAAGCCTTTTTCTCCAAACAAGAATCAGGGAAGACAGAGGGGCTTTTGTACTCAGGAGGGCCCTGCAGGTTTCTATTCAGTTTCAAACCCGCCTTTTCTTGGGTACTCCTCAGTCCTGAGGAGATCATGAGTGGGACAAGAGAGGGAATGAAGTTTTGGATAGAGAAGTTAGTCATAAACTTGACAAGTGAACTTGGTTTTAGAGGGACTCAGTTTCAAGAGTTAGCACTTGCAGTCACTTGAATTGAAATACCTTTGAAGTCAATGTTTCAGTGGACCAAGCACCTGCTGTTTGGAACTCAGAGGTCAATCCTTTCCCCATAGCATTGAGAAACATATTAGTGAGGGGGGCATCTTCATCTTTGAAATGTTCTGAAGTGGCTGACTTGTGTAGGACACAGATGAGATGGGAGATCCTGCCATTGACATGGTCACCCTCATTTCAGTGGGTATGATGGGGTCCTGGAATTGTAGGCCCAGGAGGAGCACTTAACCGCCTGCCTCAAGGTGAGTGCAGTTCATCTGATAAACAGCAAGACTGGAAGGGGAGTCACATTGGTTTGACCTCAAGATGGCTCAATTGGTAAAGAATCCACCTACGATGCAGGAGACACCGATTCAATTCTTGGTTTGGGAAGATCCACTGGAGAAGGGATAGTCTACCCACTCCAGTATTCTTGGGCTTCCCGTGTGGCTCAGCTGGTAAAGAATCCGCCTGCAATGCGGGAGACCTGAGTTCGATCCTTGGGTTGGGAAGATCCACTAGAGAAGGGAAAGGCTACCAACTCCAGTATTCTGGCCTAGAGAATTCCATGGACTATACCCATGGGGTCGCATAGAGTCAGACATGACTGAGCGACTTTCACTTTCAGTCTCTGAATGTAGCTAAGTGATCAATAGATCCCTTGCATCTTGAAATATCTGAACATACCCTTAAGTTGCATTTGATCCATGTATAAATAAATAAAATTTGAATAAATATGTATTTATAAGATATAGAAGAACATAAAAATAAGTAAATCAAGCTCTAGACCTGGTGATTTGAGCTGTCTTGTTGGTGAATGGTAATCCCTTACTCAATTCTCACATTGACCCAGAACACCATGAATGAGTGGACTGCTGAGGAAGGACCCTACAGTGAAGCCACAAGGAATTATAGTAAATCTTCCCAGGCTTAGCCAAAGGGATGGTCAGCCATTTACCACAGTTATTGTGCATTTGCTCTAAAGACACTCGCTCTGAGCCAGAGCTCAGCAAACTTTTCCTGGTAAGGGCCAGATCACAAATATTTGAGGCTTTATGGACCATTTTATCTGTTTTGTAACTACTCAACTCTGCTGTTGTAGGGTGGAAGCCTCCAGAGACAAGTATGGCTATGTTCCAATAAAACCTTGTATATGGACACTGATGTGTGGATTTCAAATAATTTTCACATGTCAAGAAATATTACTTTTTTAAACCATTCAAATATGTTAAAACCATTCTTAGCTTGCAGGCCCTAGAAAAACAGGCCACAGATCAGGTTTGGCCCATGGGTTATGGTTTCTCAATGTCTGATTTAAGCTAATGGAATCACCAGGTCCCTAAAACAACAAAGTGGAAAGCTAGCAAAATGAGGTGGCATCCATTTCTAGGATCTCTGGCAAACACGTTTTGTCCAACTCTTTGTGACCCCATAGACTGTAGCCCACCAGACTCCTCTGTCCATGGAATTTTCCAGACAAGCATACTAGAATTGGTTGCCAATGCCTTCTCCAGGGGATCTTCTTGACCCAGGGATTGAACCTTTGTCTCTGCATTTCATGCGGATTCTTTACAGTCTGAGCCACTAGGAAAGACCATAAACCCAAAGCTTATACTTTTAACACAGTGACTTTCAACTGTGGTTGTACACTGCAGTCACATGGAGAATTTAGAAAATGTGGATGCCTTTAATTATTGTGAGTATAGCTTGGTGCTGATGATATTCTCAATCTCCCCAAGTACCTCTACTGTGTAAACAAGGTTGAGAGCTACAACCCATACAGTGGGATATTACACAGCAATGAAAAAGGCAAGAACATAACTGAATTTCAGAAACATTATGCTGAATTTTAAAAGCCAGATGGAAAGTTATACAGTATGTATGATTCCATTTACAAGAAGTTCTACTTCTCGGATCTCTGGCAAGCAAAACTACTATGTAGAAACTGAACAGATAAAGGTTTCTGTGGACCTGGGAGATGAAAAGATTAACTGGGAACAATTTGGAGTGTGGCATATGCTTTATATCTTGATTGAGGTGGTGTTTAGCTTTAATCCCTGACTTTTGCATATTATTATAAGTAATTTGAGATCAGGAGAAGTTGGGTGAATTGTCCAAAGTGATGTAGTTTAATAATCAGAGAGAAGACAGGTGGATCTAATTATCAATAATTGTTTCTATTATGTTATGTAATGAGTCAATAGTAATAGTGCTTCCCCCCAAGCACCTGGTAAAACTCTGACCTAACTTTTTTATACAAGTAAAGCATGGACATGAAAGTATAACTATTGTGCATTCCAAACACCTGCTTTCCAAACACCTGCATTCCAAACCCCTCCTCTTCCTCATCCTGCTTCTCCTCAATTTCTCCAATGATAGTACCATCTCTCAGATAATGCTTCCCTGAGGGCTCAGCAGATAAAGAAACTGCCTGCAATGCAGGAGACACAGTTTGATCTCCGGGTCAGGAAGATCCACTGGAGGAGGAAATGGCATCCATTCCAGTATTCTTACCTGAGAAATCCCATGGACAGAGGAGCCTGGTGGGCTACTAGGTCACAAAGAGTCAGACAGGACTGAGGGACTGAGTAAGCATCTTGAACTGGCAGAAGAGTTTCCTTTTGGGGTGTGTGGGATTGAACCCTTAGGCCAGGTTGGCATTTTGCTTGCCTGTTGTCCTATTAGCCTAAGACATTGTACATGGTGAGTGGGCCACTGATGTGTGTTCAAACTTGTATTTTTGTTCTGCTTTTCAGAATACAGAGGTGGTGATAGTTCACCTGAAGGAAGATATGAAGGTTGGAGTTCTTTCCAAGATAATTTTGACAAGAGGAGCCCTTGTTATGAAGATAATGGATATGAGACTCAGCCTTCACACCACCGTGATAATGATAGAAGTGTGGTGATGAGGGGTGTCCAGGAGGACCCCAAAGGAAGACAGTACGTGACCAGGCAGCAGGGTTTGCACACAGCAGCCCCTGGGACAGTGCAGCTCTCCCTGTGGGCTTCTTTTCCTTCTCTCACTATAAAACTGAAGTATGCTAGAAGTGGAATAATGGTTGTGCAACCCTAATTGTGGAGTTTTCCCTGGTGATCAGTGGTAAAGAATCCACCTGCCAATGCAGGAGACGAGGGTTAAATCACTGGGTCAGGAAGATCCCCTGGAGAAGGAAATGGCAACCCACTCCGTTATTCTTCCCTGGGAAATCCCATGAACAGAGGAGCCTGGTGGGCTACAGTCCATGGGGTTGCAAAGAGTCAGACACAACTTAGTGACTAAATAACAACAATCCAAACTGTAGTGCTGGTGTCAAAGAGACGAGTGTGTACGGAAGACTTTCTTAGCACTTATGGCCACTCACCCTTCTTCTCTCCATGTCAGCTCTCCCTATCCCTTCCGAGGCAGCGGGAGGAGAGTGAGATGGCGCAGAGAAGGCAATATCCATGTTACTGTGTCGGGAAATGGAAAACCTGTGATGAGAGAAATGAAGAACACACAAGATGGTGCCCAAGGGAGCTGGTTTAAGGTCACAGTGAGTATCCTGAAAAAAGTATGAACTGCGAAAGAGAGAAAAGTCAGGAGTTATGTTGGTCTCATGTGGAGATGCTAGTTTATTTTGCTGGGGACAGTTTGTAATCTGACCATTTTATTTCTAGGAGTTAACAGTCTTGTTCATCTAAGGGCAAATTCAGAGAAGCAATATAAAGGGAACAGACCGACTGTAAGGAGAACGTTGGAGACTATCTCAAGGCAAAGACATGAACTACTGACTAGGATATGGAGCAGCTGTGCACTAGAGGTCTCAGTTTGGCTATCTGAGTGTGGGACATGGGGTGCTGAGTCTCTGGAGACCTTGTCTGAGGGGCAAGCAGTATCTGCGCTAGGTAGGATCTCCTGGAACTTTATTAAAGAAAGATCATCTCTAACACCTTGATTATTTGGTAGAGAGCTTTGACTGGAGAGGAGTATTTTGGAAATCCATATTATGCACAAACGTAAGAAATCATACCAGTGGTTCCTTCTTTAGATGCCCTTTCAAGCTCAGTAGAAGACTGGAAAAGAACAGGAAAAGGTTTGTTCTCCAGGCTCAATTCCCTGTCATCTGTCCTCTGTCCCAACCCCTCTTTTCATCCTTAGATTCCTCATGGGATAAAGTATGACAAGATATGGCTAATGAACTCAATCCAGAGCCTTTGCAGTGTCTGCTTTACTCCAGTGGATGTAAGACAGGATGCCGAAGCCAGATGAGTGGGCATAGGGAAGGGGGAGAGAACTGGTATAGCAGGGTCTGTTGGCCTCTGATACTATTTCTGTTGCATTCGATCCCTGTAGTTCCACTATGTGAAAAATGGGGCTCGATTCTTTGTCCAGGAAGCTAGCACTGCCTCTGCCTTGATGGATGTCAGCTACAAGATCTATGATGAGGAGAACCAAAAGGTGTGTGTCCGGGTCATTGCCTATAGTGCATCCTGGGACAGGAGGACAGGCCTGGGGCTAGTCGTCTTCTTTGGAACTAGAGTTGCTGCTTACCCCACCTCTTCTTCCTGCAGATACCTATCTTTGTCAACCCCTCTGCTGTTCCCTACTCTGTGCGTAATAAGTTGGAACCAGAAGAAATGGAGAAGCTAAAGGTAATGCCAACTCAAGGCATGCTGTATGCCAACACTCACCTCTACCTGTTCTTCCCCCAGCCCACCATCCCTCTCACCCCCGATTTCCCTGCCATCACCACAGTCTCAGAGCTGCTCTCTCCCTCTCTCTGTCTCTGCAGCTGGCCTTTAACAAACGATTTGATGTCTCCCAGCAATCTCTTGACCTCCAGAAGCTCCGCTTTGACCCAAGTATGGCTGACAGTAGTAATTTGAGGGCGGGTGCAGGCAGAGGGAATCTTCCTAGAGGGAGACTTGGGGATGGTAATGTGGTGAGGGGCTGATTATGGGCCTGGACCCCACTTGGTGTTCTGAATCCCTCCCCTCTCCTTCCTGAAGACTTGGTGAGCCAAGATATTGAGATAATTCTGAATCGAAGAAACTGCATGGCTGCTGCCCTGCAGATCATCAAGAAGAACTTCCCTAAGGTGAGGCTGAAGGCCCAGCTCTGATATTATGGTAGGGGGTGGAATAGATGGGGTGGAGGGCAGATTTGTCTCCAAGATCCAGGATAGTAACCTTCACTCTAACTCTTCTTCACCCAAAGCTATTGTCCTTGAACCTGAGCTGCAACAAACTGTACCAGCTGGACGGCCTGTCTGACATTGTGCACATGGTCCCCACAATCAAGATACTGAACCTCTCCAAAAATGAGGTGAGAAGAGGGAGTCAGATCAAAGTTGTGACGAGAGTAGGGGAGGTGGTCGTGGTCATCAGAGTGATAATAGGAGACAGGTGAGGGTACCTGTGGGGGAGGGGTGGAGGCTGGGCTGCAAGGGCCTGGTTGTTTCTCTTTCCCTGGGATTCGTTTTCCAATTTCCTCTCCATATTTCTCAGCTGAACTCTTTGTGGGAGTTGAACAAGATGAAAGGGCTGAAGCTTGAAGAGCTGTGGCTGCGAGGGAACCCACTGTGTGACAGCTTTCCAGACCAGTCCACCTACGTAAGGTCTGTGTGAGACCATCCTGTCACTCTTCGTAGTGACCTTTACCCATGGGGGCCTAAACTATTTCTGACAGTACCTCTTTGCCAAAGGTGGCAGCCCTGGTATTCTGGGAGGATCAAGGGCTCTGCCTTCTCTTTTCTGTGTCCCTTCAGGTCAATTCAGTCACTCAGTTGTCTCCGACTCTTTGCAACCCCATGAACTGCAGCACACCAGGCCTCCCTGTCCATCACCAACTCCCAGAGTTTACTCAAACTCATGTCCATTGAGTCGGTGATGCCATCCAACCATCTCATCCTCTGTCGTCCCCTTCTCCTCTCTCCTTCAATCTTTCCCAGCATCAGGGACTTTTCAAATGAGTCAGCTCTTCGCCTCAGGTGGCCAAAGTATTGGAGTTTCAGCTTTAGCATCAGTCCTTCCAATGAACAACCAGGACTGATCTCCTTTAGGATGGACTGGTTGGATCTCCTTGCAGTCCAAGGGACTCTCAAGAGTCTTCTCCAACACCACAGTTCAAAAGCATCAATTCTTTGGTGCTCAGTTTTCTTTATAGTCCAACTCTCACATCCATACATGACTATTGGAAAAACCATGGCCTTGACTAGATGGACCTTTGTTGGCAAAGTAATGTCTCTGCTTTTTAAAATGCTGTCTAGGTTGGTCATAACTTTTCTTTCAAGGAGTAAGCGTCTTTTTTTATTTCATGGCTGCAGTCACCATCTGTAGTGATTTTGGAGCCCCCCAAAAAATGAAGTCTGCCCCTGTTTCCACTGTTTCCCCATCTGTTTGCCATGAAGTGATGGGACCAGATGCCATGATCTTAGTTTTCTGAATGTTGAGCTTTAAGCCAATTTTTTCACTCTCCTCTTTCACTTCCATCAAGAGGCTCTTTAGTTCTTCACTTTCTGCCATAAGGGTAGTGTCATCTGCATATCTGAGCTGATTGTGTCTCTTGCCTGTGAGGAATTTCCTTCCTCTGACCTGCTTACCTCTTCAGGTCTCAGAAGTCTGCTTCTGGTTCTCTGCCCCCAGCATTCTCCACCAGGGCCTCCCAAGAGCATGGTTCAGGAGTCAAGGCTCCTCTCCCTCACTGAGACCAGGAGTGACCAGACTTGACCCTAATGCTGGGCCCTTGACTGAGAAGGGTCCTCCAGGTTCGGACCTCATGCTGAGACCGGCCTTCCTTCTCCATGCTGAGACGGGGCTTCCCTCCTCCATTCAGAGAGGGTCCTTCTCCCCCTACCTCCAAAAGGGTTCCCCTTCTCTTCTATGTTGACACAGGGGCTTTCTTGCCCAGTGCTGGGGGCTGAGGTCCTGGGTGGCTGCTGTCATGACATCCGTTCCCCTGGCCCAAAGCCAGGGACTGGATCCTTCTTAGGAAAAAAGCAGGGTTCCTTGAGTCAAGGGGCCAGAAGTTGGCCACCGTCAGTGAGCAGAGAGCTTCCTTAGGCAGGAGAGGAAGGCAAGGGGCAGAGGAGTTAGAGGAGACTGCAGGACAGGCCTCTCAGGGGACAACACCTGTCCCTCCCTGTACACGTCACATCATCCTGCCTGTCCTCCAGAGGAACCCCCTGTAGCCTGAGACACATGTGATTCCTCAGAGAAAGATCCAATTCAGATAGGCGCAGAGGCCATCAGGAGAGAAAGTGGTGATCATAAGGGCGGGCTAAAGACCCTCAGCTCTACACTGAGCTGGGACCTGGCCCTTTATTCCTTCTGGGGAAGATCTACCCCCATGGCTACTCCGTTTTCCCATGCCCAGGTCTGACTGAGCTCACACAGGTGACAAAGCTTCAACCAACATCCAGTGGCTGGCCCCCAGCCCAACATGTGCATAGTTTCCATTCCTACCTGGGGTGCCTGGGCTGTTCCAGGGCAGGGGAAGGAAAGGGCTGCAGCAGGGGTACTACTTCCTCTTTCTTCTGTCTTCTCCCTTGACCCCCACAATGGTAGAGCTTCCTTCCCTTCTCTTCCCTTTGCTTTCTCTCTCTCCCTTATCTCTGAGCCCCTATATCTCCCTTGTTTCTCCCTTCCTCCCTCCACTCTCTTTCTGTCTTCATCCCTCTCCCTCCCTGCTGAGCCCCACCTCACTCACCTCCCTTCCACAGCATCCTGAGCCATCCCTGAGGTGTGACCTGACTTGGCAGAGTGCTGGATGCCCAGTGAGGTAGCAAAGCCCCAGGCTCCCATTCTCCCATTCCCTCTTCTCTCCACAGCCTTCACTGGGCCCTGGAGGAAGGAAGGCAGGGAGGAGAGGAAGGCCTGCAGACTGGATTTGAAATGTTGGTCCCTGTGGCACAGGAGAAGGGAGTCATGACAGTCTAGGTGGGAGCTACCCAGGGGAAGGGAGAGGGAGAAGGAGAGGAGGAAGGAATATTAAACTTAAGGTACTGAGAGAGATGGTGCCTTTCAATCAGATGAGAGATACTCAGCGTTCAACAGGGAAATCAACCCAAAACCCTCAAAATCAAAAGTTGAGGTGGGTACAACGGGCTGCTGAATGGGCAAGAACACCCCAATCTCTGTTTATCATGTTAATGTTTTAACTCAAATTAGGCATTACAATCTTGAACTATCAACCACCTCTTCTCTATTTTTGGTTTTGGACAGTGCCATCATAGAATGTTTCCCAAAGTTACTACGCCTGGTAAGTTCCTATGTAAATCATTGTTATCTTACTAACATTTCTGACCTCCTACACTCAAGCCCTTTGGTTCTTGCCTAGATTATGTGTTGGCATCAGACCCTTGACCACTTTAGGGGATACGGAGTCCTGAAAATGCCATGGATATGCTCACTGGAAAAATATCCATAAACACACACACAGACACATAAAAGTTGCATATAATACTAGAGACCTCTAGGACTTCATGATGAAGACACCCACTGTAAACTTGTCTATGCACTTTCTAGGACCCTTTTACAACTTACCTCCTATCCTCCACAACCTGGGATCATCCTTTTCCCTGATCATCCAGGGTCACCCCCCTGGTCTCCACTCCTGACTTCCCCTTCCATTCTCCAGGATGGCCAGGAGTTACCCTCACCAGTTGTGATTGACAGTGACACTCCCTGTGCAATAAAGCCCAGCAAGGTGAGGAAGAGGATCAAACAATATTTGGGGCTATTGCAGGTGAGGGTTTATCCACTACATAGTCCCAAATGCCTTTTGATTCCAGGAAAACTATGAAGGATCTGACACACTGAAGAATATGATCCTTCAATTCCTGAAGCAGTAAGTTCACTTGGGACCATGAGGAATAGAGAGGGCTGAGACTGGGTCAGGTCACCAAACCGCAGGTCTCCTTGCAGAGACTTTCAAGTCTCCTTTGGGGCTCGGATCACTGACAGCCTGTCCTCATTGCTGTTCCACAGGTATTACTTGATCTATGACTCTGGAAACCGATATGATCTCCTCAGTACTTACCACCACAAGGCCTGCTTCTCCCTGACCATTCCATTCCACTCTGAGGATCCAGCCCTGTGAGTATCACTGCCAAAACTCCTCCCTCAGGCTGTGTGGTTCCCCAGCAGACACAGGCCAGCTCTTGCTAACATCCCTGCTGGTTGGACCACCACCCATTGTTCCTCTGTTTTCTAGAAGCAGCTTATGCGCTTACTTCAAGGACAGCAGGAATATGAAGACGGTTAAGGACCCCAGTGAGTGTGTGGTGGCAAGGCTGGGCAGAAAGGGTGGTGAGGGAGTCAATCATAGGGTCCAGGCCATGGCAACCCTAACTTTTGCTTTCTTTCCCTCCTCTACAGACCTGCGTGTCCAGCAGTTGAAGCACACAAATGGTGACATTGTGCGTGCCCTCTGTGTGTTGCCCAAAACTCAGCATGACCTCAACTCCTTCATGGTGGACATGTGGTTCCGGACAGTGAGTGACTGCTTCTTCCCTTGGTGGGGCGGCAGTGGTGGGGGGTGCCCTGTAGGGGGATAGTCAGGCAGGAAGCCACAGGTGGGGAAGAGGTTGAGGGGGTGACATTACCTGGGCTCTTCCTTTTCAGAGTACGATGGTCTGCTTCTCTGTCAGTGGGGTGTTCAAGGAAGGTGAGTGTGTGTAGCCCTCTTCCCCCAGATGCCCTACTGCTCCCTCCTCTGGCTAGGTTCCCCCTTCAAGAGCCCTTCCAGCTTCTCTCCACTCCCCTCCCCTCCCCTCCCCTTTCATTCTGTCCCCTCCCCTGGACTCCCCTCCCTTTCACTCACCTTCCCTTTCCTTCCCTCCCTGTTCTTTCCCTCCCCTCCCCGTTCTTTCCCTCCCTTCCCCTCCCTTCCCTCTGTGTCCTCCAGCCCTCGGTCTTCCCACAGACAACCCAGATCTGAACTGCGTCCATGTCTGCCCTGCCTGCCTTGGACATTACGGACATAGGCTGTGGAGTTTGGTGACTCCCATCTCAGATCCTTACGCTGAGAACTTGGGCCATTACTTAACCTCACAGTTTCCTCATTTGCAAAATGGGGTCATAATATCCACCTCTTGGGCAGCTGTGAAGAATGCATCCCATGAACTTGTAAAGTGGTTGCCATGGGGACATGTCACTGGGAGCAGACAGCTCCTACAGTTGCCCTCTCCATTCCCAACACCCTGGTTCCCCAAGTGAAGAGCTGTCCCCTCAGCATGACTGGGGTCCACCATGGGAGCCTGTAAACATGTAGGTCTCTAAGAGCTATTATTTGTTGTTTGTTGAAGTGGAAGGAGGGTCTCAGGACTGTGTGCGTGCCTTCACCCGGACCTTCATCACTACCCCTGCCAGCTTTTCCAGGTGAGAGCCGTTTTGTGGGCGGAATGACCCATCCAGTGTGATTTCCGGGTCCTGGACATGTGGTGGTGCAGACTTTATGTTTACTCAGTATTGTGGAAAGCCAGCAGGGAGCTCCAAGGAACAGTCTAGCCTAGTGGTTAGGAAGAGCATGGCCTCTGGAATCAGCACATGGGTTCTCTCCCTGACCCAACACTCTCTGTGTGACCTTGGTCAAGTCACATGACCTCTCCATGACTCAGTGTCTTCTGAAAATGGGGATTAGACTGTACACTCCTGTACTGTAGTGCTATTCAGGGTAAATGTGAAGTTGTCCCTGGGTTGGGGGTCAACCTATCCATTGAGTGAAGCTGGTAGACAATCTCTCTGAAGGTGGGCTCTGTGTGAGGGGCAGAGGAACCAGTCAAGGAGTCTGGGGACAGACACAGGAGAGGGATGGAAGGAATCTGGTTGCTGAGTGGTGGTGGCAGCAGTCAGGATTGGGGGTGCTGGTTGTCCATCCATTAGTTATCTAAATGTGCATTTTTCCTCCAGTCTTTGTATAGTGAATGACGAGCTGTTTGTGATGGAAGCCAGCCCTAAAAACACCCAGAGTGCATTCTCCATCCCAGTGCCCACACCATCCACCAGCTCCGTGGCCACTTTCTCCAAGGAACAGCAGCAAATGGTACAAGCCTTCTCCACTCAGTCTGGGATGAACTGTCAGTGGTCTCAGAAGTGAGTATTGCGTGTGCATGAAGATAAGAGGGAGCTGGGAGAATAATGGAATTAATAATGGGAACACACAAGCAATTTGGAAAAATAAGTATTTGGATATTTTGCTTCCAAAAAAAGTAAGCTTGTGAAAAAGATAAACAAATTTTATGATTATATATGTAAATCATTTTAAAAACAGTATCATGCTCATTTGACATGATATTTTATATGGAAAATGATAAGAAATTCACTAAGACACTGTAAGAATACATAAACAAGTTCAATAAAATTTCAGGATATATGATCAGTATACAAAAGTCATTTATATTTCTATGCACTTAAAATGAAAAAATCCTAAATTGAAATTAAGAAAACAATTTGATTTATAGTAGGATCAGAAAGGATAAATGTTTAGAGCAAAATGTAACTAAAGAAGTAAAAAAATTGTACTTTAAAATCTTCAAAACATTGTTGGAGTAAATTAAAGAAAATCTTAAAAAAAAAAGAAGGATATTCTGTGTTCATGTTGAAAGACTTAATATTGTTAAGATTGTAGGTGCTATTCAAAGTGATCTACAGAGTCTAAACCATAGCAAAAATCCCTTTTGGCTCCTTTCCAGAAATTGATTAAATGATCCTCAATTTTCACATGGAAGTGCATGGACTCAGAATAGTCAAAACAATATTGAAAGGGAATAATGTTGAGGACTCACAAATCCTGGTCCTCACAATTTCTAAACTTACTACAAAGATACTATAATCAAGGCTGCATGGCACTGACATTTGATAGATTAGTGCAATAGATTTGAGAGTCCTGATATAAACCCTGACATTTGTAGCTAATTAATTTTTAGTGGGTGCCAAATTAATTAATGGTGAAAAAAAAATAGTCTTTTTGACAGATGGTGCTGGGACACATGGGTATTCACATGCCAAAAAAAAAAAAGAATTTTGTCTCCTATCACAGACCATATACAAATATTGACTCAAAATGGATCAAAGACCTAATATAAAATCTACAAGTGTAAAAACTCTTACTGACTTTCACTTAGTATGACAATCTCTAGGTCTATCCATGTTGCTGCAAATGGTATTATTTCATTCTCTTTTATGACTGAGTAATATTCCATTGTTTATATATACTGTATCTTCTTTACCCATTTCTCTGACAGTGGACATTTATGTTGCTTCCATGGCTTGTCTAATGTAAATAGTGCTGCTATGAACATTGGGATGTGTGTATCTCTTTGAATTATGGTTTTCCCTGGATATATGCCCAGGAATAGGGTTGCTGAATCATATGATAGTTCTATATTTAGTTCTCTAAGGCACCTTCGTGAAAAGTGAAAGTGAAAGTCACTCAGTCGTGTCCAACTCTTTGCGACCCCATGGACTATACAGTCCCTGGAATTTTCTAAGCCAGAATACTGGAGTGAGTAGCCTTTCCCTTCTCCAGGGGATCTTCCCAACCCAGGGATCGAACCTAGGTCTCCTGCATTATACGCAGATTCTTTACCAGCTGAGCCACAAGGGAAGGCTATACTATTGTCCAGATTGGTTGTACCAATTTACATTTCCACCAACAGTGTAGGAGGGTTCCCTTTTCTCCACACCCTTTCTAGTATTTATTGTTCATAGATTTTTTAATGCTAGCCATTCTGGCCTGTGTGAGTTGATACCTCATTGTCATTTTGATTTGCAATTCTCTAATAATTAGTGATGTTGAGCATCTTTTCATGCGTTTTTTGGCTTTCTGTATATAATCTTTGGGGAAATGTCTATTTAGATCTTCTTCCCATATTTTGGTTGGGTAAGTAAAGTAAGTCAGACAGAGAAAGACAAATATAATATGATACCACATGTGATGTCTAATAAAAATGATACAAATGAACTTATTTACAAAACAGAAATAGACACAGATCTTGAAATAAATTTATGGTTACCAAAGGGAAAGTGTGGGGAGAAGTGATAAATTAGGATATTGGGATTAATATCTATACACTGCTATATACAAAATAGATAACTAATAAAGACCTACTATATAGCACAGGGAACTCTACTCAATGTTCTGTAATAACCTATGTGGGAAAATAACCTGAAAAAGAATATATATATATATATATATATATGAATATGTATGTATGTATATGTATATACTCAGTTTGTTATATACCTGAAACTAACATAACATTGTAAGTCAGTTATACTCCAATAAAAATTTTAAAAAGCACTTAGAAAAAAACATAGGTGTATATCTTCATGACCTTCAATCAGTCACCAGTTTCTTATGTGACACCAAAAACACAAGCAGCCAAAGAAACAAATAAATTGCACTTCATCAAAAGTAAAAACTTTTGTGCATCAAAGGACACTATCAAGAAAGTGAACATACCACCCACAAAATGGGAGATTTGCAAATCTCATATCTGATAAGGTTCACTGTCTAGAATATTGAAGGATTTTACAAGTCAACAATCAAAACATAAATACTAATTTAAAAATGGAGAAAAGATTTGAATAGATATTTCTCTAAATATGGTGTACAAATGACCAGCAAGCACATGAAAACATGCTCAACATCATTAATCATTAGGAAAATACAAATCAAAACAACCACTCACTTCACATACACTAAGATGGCTTTAATCAATGAAACAAAAGATAAGCATAGGTGAAGGTGTGGAGAAGTTAGAATGCTCATGTATTAGAGGTATATGGAATACTCACTTCGGAAAAACATTTGGAAGTTCCTCAAAATGTTAAAATGGAATTACCATATCACCCGGTAATCCCACTCCTAAGTATCTCCCAGGAGAAATGAAAGCATTTGTTCACTGTAAAACTTATTCAGGAATAGCATTATTCATAATAGTCAAAATATGGAAAAAACTGATGAATGGATGAATAAAACTGGTATAGCCATATAGTAGAATATTATTCAGTCATAAAAAAAGAATGCAGTTCTAATATATGTCATGACATGGATGGACCTTGAAAACATGATGCTAAGTGAAAGAAGCCAGTCACAAGAAGTCAGATATTGTAGGAAATGTCCATAATTGGCAAATCCACAGGGACCAAAATCATATTAGTGGTTGCCAGAGGAAGGGGAGGAATAGAGAGGGATCATTAATGGTTAAGGAGTTTCTTTTTGAGGTGTTAAAATGATTCTGGAATTAGATAGATGTGATAGGTGCACAATCTTTTGACTAATAAAAAGCACTGATTTGTATACTTTAAAATGATGTGTGCATTATATCTCAATAAAAGACAGTTCGAAACTAGTACTTTATAATTTTTCATTTGTCATTTTCTTGAATGTCTTTCTTGATCAGTATATATTGAATTCCCTTGTTCTTATGCACAGCTCTATTTTTCTGTTTTGATTTCCAGTGGGCATGAACGCTAGTGACAGATGATTTGGTTTTCACTGGTCTTTCTTCATCATTACACATACTGTTCACACTGGTCCATGTGTCCCAGCAAGAAAAGTGGCATGAATTTAGTGGTGGCATTGCAGTGTCAACATGTCTGTATTGTGGTACTAATGGAGAGCACCTGTTCTTCTCCCACTACAGGTGCCTTCAGGACAATGGATGGAACTACACCAGAGCTGGTCAAGTCTTCTGTATGCTCAAGGTGAGGTCTGGGAATCAAGGAGGTTAAAGATGAACATTTCTGGGCCTTCGGGGAGGCCAAGAAAGTGGAGGCTGGTGGCCTGGGAATGGAACTTGGGGACTGGCTTTTTAACATCCCAACTCCTTCCCTCCAGACCGAGGGCAAGATCCCAGAGGAAGCCTTCAAAGAAATCCCCTGAAAGGAGCCCTTGGATGTCGTCTTTGGCTTCATCCACTCGTCTTTTTCTCTCTAGCCTCAGGCTGCACCCGTGACTGGGGTTGGAGACTGACCAAGAAGCCAAAGTTACATTATAGGCCAGTTAACATATCCTGAGGGTCAGTTGTTCTGCATATTTCCCTCACTCATTATTGCTGTGTTTGTTTTCATAATAAAGAGTGATGTTGCATGTTATATGTTATGTGTCCTGCATTGCTCTTCCTTGCCCCAATCATGAGCCAGTGGGTCCAGGCCTGAAAAGTCCTGCCCTCCTCCCCGACCCACATTCTCCTTGGTAGTCCCTGGCAGATACATCAGGCTTGATGCCAATAAATTATGATGAGAGGAGACATGATATGCTTCCAGGGATTGGTTTTTGGAGGTGGTGTGACCCAGATGCTCTTCCTAGAGATTCTCAGAAGCAGGCATGTGACCTGGAACAACAGAGGCTTTGCAAGGGATGCTGACTGGCTAGTGAGGGCAGTGGAAAGAAGGAAAGATGAGGACGTACATGTTTTACTTCTTATTCCTAATTACTTCCAAAGACCATACTGTGAACATTTCATGATTTTCATACAGATGAATGAGAAATCCTAGAGAAGGGCATGGCAACCTACTCCAGTATTCTTCTTGGAGAATCCCATGGACAGAGGAACCTGGTAGGCTACAGTCCAAAGGGTCACACAGAGTCGGACACAACTGAAGTGATGTGAGCATGCATGCACGAGTGAGAAATGGGCCTTTTCACACCTCTCACCATGCTTCTATAGGGAATCTCATTCATCCCCTGTACTGCCCCTTTCTGAAGGTGCATTGTAGGAGGGATCTCACTTCAGTACCTTAGAGTAGGAGAGAGTCAGCCTATCTACCCATGCATCTCTCAAGAGAGCTGACATTGGGTGCTTGAGGGGGTTGAGCCATTTCATTTCACTTCGAAACAAACAACACGAAATCTCACATTATGGTCAAGTCTGTGTGACCTTTCTCACTGACACAATTAGCAGTACAGAATTGCAAGCAAGAATTGAAAGGGACACAACTTATTTTCTGCACTTCTGTAATGTATACCCTTCAGACAACAAGCAGGCATGATTTTTGAAATGAGAATAATAGCGGTGTCACATTTTAAGCTATGATCATATACATGATGATACAGGTGTGGTACCACCAGTTTACAAATTATGCCTCCATTTTGGTGTCTTGCATAAGTTATTTTCTACCACATGCAACTTTTCAGTTCTTTATGTATATTTACATGAAGGATTCATATATTGGCTTGTGAACTCTTTAAAAATATGAACTAAGGAGATGATTGCCATTACATTAGGAATTTTGCTGTTCAGTTGCTAAGTTGTGTACAACTCTTTGCAGCCCCATGGACTGCAGCACACCAGGCTTCCCTTCCTTCGCTGTCTCCAAGAGTTTGCTCAGATTAATGTCCATTGAGTCAGTGATCCTATCTAACCATTTCATCCCCTGCCACCCTCTTCTGCCGTCATTCTTTCACAGCATCAGGGTCTTTTCCAGTGAGTCAACTCTTCGCAAGAGGTGGCCAAAGTATTGGAGTTTCAGCTTCAGCATCAGTCCTTTCAATGAACACCCAGGACTGATCTCCTTTAGGATGGACTGGTTGGACCTACTTGCAGTCCAAGGGACTCTCAAAAGAGTCTTCTCCAACACCACAGTTCAAAAGCATCAATTCTTCAGCACTCAGCCTTCTTTATGGTCCAACTCTCACATTTATTACTACATGACTACAGGAAAAACCATAACTTTGACTATACGGACCTTTGTCATCAAAGTGATGTCTATGCTTTTTAATACACAATCTAGGCTTGCCATAGCTTTCATTCCAAGGAGCAAGTGTTTTTTTAATTTCATGGCTGCAGTCACCATCTGCAGTGATTTTGGAGCCCAGGAAAATAAAATCTGTCACTGCTTCCACTTTTTCCCCTTTTATTTGCCATGAAGACATGGGACCAGAGGCCATGATCTTAGTTTTTTAAATGTTGAGTTTTAAGCCAGCTTTTTCACTGTCCTCATTCACCCTCATCAAGAGGCTCTTTAATCCCTCTTCAATTCATTCAGTTCAGTCACTCAGTCATGTCCTATTCTTTGCAACCCCATGAACTGCACGCCAGGCCTCCCTTTCCATCACCAACTCCCGGAGTGCACCCAAACCATGTCCACTGAGTCGGTGATGCCATCCAACCATCTCATCCTCTATTGTCCCCTTCTTCTCCCGGCTTCAATCTTTCCCAGCATCAGGGTCTTTTCAAATGAGGCAGTTCTTCGCATCAGGTGGTCAAAGAATTGGCATTTCAGCTTCAGCATCAGTCCTTCCAATGGATTTTCAGGACTGATTTCCTTTAGGATGAACTGGTTGGATCTCCTTGCTATCCAAGGGACTCTCAAGAGTCTTCTCCAACACCACAGTTCAAAAGCATCAATTCTTCGGTGCTCAGCTTCCTTTACAGTCCAACTCTCACATCCATACATGACTACTGGAAAAACCATAGCTTTGACTAGATGGACCTTTGTTGGCAAAGTGATGTCTCTGCTTTTTAATAAGCTGTCTACATTGGTCATAATTTTTCTTCCAAGGAGCAAGCATCTTTTAATTTCATGGCTGCAGTCACCATCTGCAGTGATTGGAGCCCCCCAAAATAAAGTCTGCAGTGTATCCATTGTTTCCCCATCTATTTGCCATGAAGTTATGGGACCGGATGCCATGATCTTAGTTTTCTGAATGTTGAGTTTTAAGCCAACTTTTTGACTCTCTTCTTTCACTTTAATCCAGAGGCTCTTTAGTTCTTCTTCGCTCTCTGCCATAGAGGTGGTGTCATCTGCATATCTGAGGGTGTTATTATTTCTCCAAATCTTGATTCCAGCTTGTGCTTCATCCAGCCCAGAATTTCACATGATGTACTCTGCATACAAGTTAAATAAGCAGGATGACAATATACAGCCTTGACGTACTCCTTTCCCAATTTTGAACCAGTCAGTTGTTCCATGTAACCTTCTAACTGTTGCTTCTTGACCTGCATACTGGTTTCTCAGGAGACAAGTAAGATGGTCTAGTATTCCCATCTTTTTAAGAATTTTCCACAGTTTCTTGTGATCCACTCAGTCAAAGGCTTTTGTGTAGTCAATGAAGCAGATGTTTTTCTGGAATTCCCTTGCTTTCTCTATGATCCAACGAATGTTGGCAATTAATGTTATTTCATGTAGTACCTCAATTATCACAGACAAGACTTGACATTCTCGGCTAGAGAACAGAGATCACAGTGTACATTTCTCAGTCACATGTGAGGAATAGAGGCAGACTCCAGTGTAAACCAACAATTGCACTGTCTGGCTTAACTCAGGCTCTTTGAGATCCCTTGTGGACAGGGAACATGGAACTCATTACATGGACCTTCTACATCCTCTCTCTACATCATCAGGCTTCCACATCCTTGACCTCCTTCTTTAGCCAGCTCAGATGTTACCTTGGTCTTCCATTCACTTGTTCTCCTGCAGATTCCTTGCTTTCTGTTCCCTTGCTCTGATGATTCTGGGCAAATGTTAACTCTGAAGCCTGTCTCTCTGAATCTCTTTCTGACCTTCATCTCCAACTAACTTGTGTGCCTTCCCTCAGAATTGCTCTGGCTCCTGTGTGGTACTTTCTACTCCCAACACTTTGTCCCAGAACTTTTGTCTGAACTGATCCCTTACCCCAGGCATCTCCGCCTGTAGCCCCCATCCCCAGCCCTACTACTACTGCTTATGTTCCAAAATATGGATTCTATTTATCCTATTTACCTGCTCATAAGTTTGTTTTTATTGCTGACTTTCATTTTTTACTTAAATACAATGATTTTTTAAAAGAGTAAACAAAAAAATTTTTACAGCAAACATTTCACATAAACATGCATGTCTTCAATTGGTCTTGTCGCCCAATCTACTGGTTAAGACCTGAGTTTCACCAATCCTACCTTCCTTGCCAAATGAAAACATTCGATTTGTCTGTACCTAATGTATATCAACATAACAGAAATTAACAGAGGAGGAGTCCATGAAGGTGACATACCTACAGAGCCCCCGAGTAGGGCTGGATGAGGGGAGCTGACAAGGCACAAAGGCAGGAAGAACAAGTCCAGTTTGACTGGCAGGAGGGTACGTGTGAGAAGTAGTTTATGAGGGTGGATTATTCATTTCCATAAAGAAAAGATTCCTTACTCTGCTGGGTAAAGCTGGAGGGCTTGCAGAGGGAACCGTCAAAGGCTTGCACAGAGAACAAAACAGGCTGTGCTAGCAGATGTTACAACCCTGCAGGGCCAGGCACAATGGATGACAGGGAGATGCGTTGAGTTCAGAGAGCCTGACTCACCAAGCCCACTGACACCTGTGTGTGCACATGCTAAGTTGCTTCAGCAGCATCCAATTCTTTGAGACCCTATGGACTGTAGCCCACCAGGCTCCTCTGTTCATGGGATTCTCCAAGCAAGTATACTGGAGTGGGTTGCCTTTTCCTCCTCCAGGGGATCTTCCTGATCCAGGGATCAAACCCATGTCTCTTGAGTCTCCTGAATTAGCAGTGCGGTTCTTTACCACTAGTACCACCTGGAAAGCCCCAACTGACACCTGCCAGCACTTCCTATAGAAACAAACAGCTTGACCCAACAGGCCCCAAACCATGGTTCTGTCTACATATATCAAGACTTTGGGAAGAAAAAAAAAAAGAGAGAGACAAATATTTTTAGTTCAAGTTCCTAGAACCTGCTCCAGCTTGAGCCAGTTAAGAGCAGTGAAATGATTCCCACATCCAGTAACAATTCATGTCTCCCAACCATGACCTTCAGCTTCCCTGAGCTGTCATTACCAAAGAATTAAAAAGCAACAATTAATTCATTATAAATAAGTTTCTACCTGCCATGAAATCCACTGAAACCCCACAAAAGGCTGAGAACCCAGCGCAGGCCATTGGCGTGTACCCCTGAATGACACTGGTGGAGTGGCATGAACATGCTGTCAGGCCCCCTCTCCAGCTCACTTGGGTCAGTCACCATGTGGGTGGAGCAGGTGACTCAAATCAAAGCCCCCGACATGAATCATATAACTTCTTTCTAGGTCCAGACTGTTTCTTTCCACTAGCTGGAGAGGGAGAGGCCACCCCAAGGGAGAAAAATCAGTCTTCATGTTCTCAATACCACTGAGCTGAAGCAGACAGAAATTTCTGAGGAATTCAAGTCATTCAAATGACAGAAATGGGCGACTCCATACCCTGGTGGCTCAGACAGTGAAGAATCTGCCTGCGATGTAGGAAATCCGAATTTTATCCTGGGTTGGGAAGATTCCCCTGGAGCAAGGCATGGCAACCCACTCCAGTATTCTTGTCTGGAGAATCCAATGGACAGAGGAGCCTGGCAGGCTACAGTCCATGGGGTCACAAAGAGTTGGACATGACTGAGCGACCAACACACTATACTATTTATGAGATGACCTATCATACATCTGCTGCATAAGGAACATTTACTAGTGACCAGTTTCCCGCAATGGCAGATTCATCTGGAAACTGCACACTGCAGAAGGCAATCCCATGACTTTCTTCTAGTTGTACATACAAAATCTGAGTCAGTTTGGGAGTCAGGAACAAACAATGGTACAAAAGCATGAATAGAGGAACCTTACCAACACATGTTGGTTTCACACTGCACACCTCCTATCAAGATTCTGGTTTAGAAACTGGCTGCTGGCTTATTTGCTCAGAGGCTTCTTCACCTCATGTCTCTTCCACTCCTAGACCCCACTGAAACCCACTGAAAGGAGCACACTTATTATGGATCTACATAGAACTAAAAGCCTCAATTTAATCAAATCACATGCATCAGCACAGTATCTGCTGATTTAATCTGTTCCCCCAGCATCATTAGGGACTGCTATATTCAGGGACTGGTTGGATCTAAACTGGGCTTCCCTCACAGCTGAGTCGGTTAAATAATCCACCTGCAATGCAGGAGACCCTGGTTCGATTCCTGGGTCGGAAAGATTCCCTGGAGAAGGGATAGACTACCCACTCCAGTATTCTTGGGCTTCCCTTGTGGCCCAGTGGGTAAAGAATCTGCTTGCAGTGTGGGAGTCCTGGGTTTGATCCTTGGGTTGGGAAGATTCCCTGGAAACGGGAAAGGCTACCCACTCCAGTATCCTGGCCCAGAGAATCCCATAACTGTATAGTCCATGGGGTCGCAAAGAGTCAGACATGACTGAGTGACTTTCACTCCTTTTTTAATCTAAATTGGAGATAGAAGTACTTCTGTCTTTTGGAAGCTCTTCTAAGGCTCTCCTTCATCGGAAGCATCTATAGACCCCGGCTTCAAGTCATAGCAGATGCTGTGCAAGGAGGCCCGTGCTCCTTGCAGTCCAGCTGCAAGTAGTGTGCAGGCAGTGCTCCTTGCAGTCCAGCAGCAGGTTGGCAGTCCAGTTCAAGGCCGTGCATGGGCACCTTGGTGTGCCTGTGGCCCGAACTCCAGCTCCAGAGTTCAGAGGAGCCATGCTCCTGGGTCAGCGCTCCGGGGGTGAGCCGGGAGCCAAGCCAGCACCCTCCCACAGCAGGAAACAAGTCTTCAAGGTTTTAATGGTACCATTCCCTTGATGAGCACAGAATTACCCTCCAGGCACTGTTCCTGTGGGATGTGTGTGTGTGTGACTCAGTCGTGTCCAACTCTCTGTGATCACATGGACTGTAGTTCCCACCAGGCTCCTCTGGCCATGGTTTTCTTGAAGCAAGAATAATGGAGTGGGTTGCCATTCCCTTCCTATTCCCTTCCTCCAGGGGATCTTCCTGACCCAGAAATTGAACCTGGGTCTTTACAGTCTGAGCCACCAGGAAAGCCTCTTACAAGTCTTACCCTGTAACCCCTGTGCTGGAGAGATAGTAGTTAGATGTGAGCATTTCATTCCTTCAGTGGCCAATATCCAAGGGCAGAAACCTCAGACCCACGTCATGCAAGATTAGACATTGTACCTCACCCCCACCAAAATAATCTAAAGCAGGAAGAATTGGTGTTCAGCAGTTCTTAGCACCCTAACATGCATCAAAGAAAGGTGATGAAGTACTGGTAAGAGGGCAAACTTTCTGGGGGTTGAGGTGGGTGAGTGGTTGTGGCAGGGCCTGAAATTCTGCATTTGTTACAGGATCCCAGGTGTGATGGTTAATTTTATGTGTCAATTTGTCCAGACTGTGGTACCCAGATATTTGGTCAAACATTATTATGGATATTTCCGTGAAGGCATTTTTGGGGATGATCTTAATATTTATTTATTTAAAATATTTATTTATTTATTTGGCTGCATAGAATCTTAGTTGCAACATGTGGGATCTTTCATGGCAGCACACTGGCTTCTCTCTAGTTGTGGCATGCAGGTTCTAGAGCACCCAGGTTCAGTAGTTGTGGCATGTGGGCTCTCTAGTCATGGCACACAGGCTTAGATTCCCTGTGGCGTGTGGGATCTTAGTTCCCCAACCAGCGATTGAACCCTCATCCCCTGCATTGGAAAGTCAATTATTAACCACTGGATCACCAGGGAAGTCCTGAATTAATATTTCAATCAGTAGACTCTGAGTAAAGCATATGACTCTTTATAAAGTAGGTGGGCCTCATCTAATCAGTTGAAGATTTGAATAGAAAAATGACTGACTTCCCGAGAGAGAGAGAGGGAATTCTGCCAGCAGACTGCCTTCAGACTCTAACTATAGCTCTTCCTTAGGTCTCTAGCCTGCTAGCCTACCCTGCAGATTTTAGACTTGCCAGGTTCCACAGTTGCATGAGCCAATGCTTTTTAAAAAAATTAATAACTAGATACCAACAAATTGGACAACCTACAAGAAATGAGAAATTCTTAAAAACATACAACCTATGAAGATTCAATCAAGAGGAATAGAAAATCTGAATAGACTAATCACTAGTAAGGAGATTGAATTAGTCACCAAAAATCTCTCAATGAAAAAAGCTGAAGACCAGATGGCTTCACTGGAGAATTTCACCAAACATTTAAAGAATTAATGCCAATCCTTCTTAAATTCTTCCAAATAATTGAAGAAGAGGGGACATTCCCAAACCATTTTATGAAGTCAGCATTATTACCCTGATACCAAAACCAGAAAAGGACACTACAAGAAAAGAAAACTACAGGCCTGTATCCCTGATGCTAAAACTCTCAACAAAATACCACCAAACTGAATTCAACAACATGTTTAAATGATCATTCTTGGGTCCAGAGGTGGGCCCCCAACTCAGCCCTCCCATCTCCCCAGGGAATTCCATCTAGGCAAGGCTCCCCCTGCCTTGTAGACCAGCCCCCTCAACCCCAACCCCAACCCCAGTCCAACCTGTTCTGACAGCGGGGTGGCCCCCCAGCAGCAGGGCCCTCAGGACCAGGGCTTCTCCCATCTTCAGGATCGACCCACTCACTCCATGGGCCTTGTGGGGGTGGCAGTGAGTCCTGGTCAACTGCCTCTCCTAGGTTGCTCAGGAAGCCCCTTCCCCACTGGAAGTTAAGGTCCCCTAGCAGACCCAGCTGCCCAGGCCAATCCCCCATATCCCAGGCCTTTGGCTTCAGCCTTCCAGCCTCAGCTTGCCCTCTGTGTCCCCTTTGCACCCTAGGCCCCAAGGACACAGACCTGGGGTGGGAGACAGACCCTTCTGGTGAAAGACTGGCTATTGCTCAGCTCTTGGGAGTGCTGGCCAGGTACGGGTGTGCTCCTGCAGGCCTCGGCCCACCATGGACCTGGTGTCCCCTAAGGCCTGTACTCCCCCCAAACCCTGTGCTGCCTGCCTGCCTCTTCCAGGGAGCCTCCTCAGCTCCCTTTTTGGGCTCTGGGCAGTCCGTGCTGACAAAGGCAGCCCAGTTGGTGCCACTGGCTCCTGTTCCATCAGTCCTGGGCCCTGGCAGCTCCATCCCTGCCTCCACCCTCTGACTGAGCTCTGCATGTTCCACTAACCCAGGTAGGTGGTGGGTGAAGGTGCCCAGCTTCAGCTGCCTCCAAGGGCAGAACACTAATCTAACCATGGAGTACCTGCCACACTCATCCCAAAAAAAGCAATTCCATTCTTGTCTTTCTGACAAGTCATTCTGACAAGTGTGAGGTGCTATCTCATTGAGGGTTGGATTTGTATTTCCCTGATGACTAGTGATGCTGACCAGCTTTTTTCATGTGCCTGTTGGTAAAGATGTGGAGAAAAGAGAGCCTTCATTCACTGTTGGTGGGGATGCAAATTAGTGTAGCCACTAGAGTATGGAGGTGCCTCAAAATGTTAAAAATAGAACTGCCAAATGATCCAGCAATTTCACTGGGTATTTATCTTAAGAAAATGAAAACACTAATTCAAAAATCTACATGCACCTTAATGTTCATAGCAGCATTATTTTACAGTAACCAATTTATGGGAGCAACTTAAGTGCCCATCAACAAATAAATGGACAAAAACAGTGTGTTATATATATATATATATATATATATATATATATATACACACACACACACACACACACATACATACACACACACACACACACACACACAATGGAATATTGCTCAGCAATAAAAAAGAACAAAATCTTCCATCTGTGACAATGTGGATGAATATGGAGGTACTATGTCTAGTGAAATAAGCCAGACAAAGAAAGGCAAATACTGTATGTTTTCACTTATATGTGGAATCTAAAATACAGAAAAATGAGTAAATATAAAATAGAAGCTGACTCACAGATACAAAGAACAAACAAGTAGTTGCCAACGGGGAGAGAGATGGGGGATGGGCAAAGTAGGTAAAGGGATTTAAAAGATACAAACTACCAATTATAAAATAAATAAATTACAGGGATGTAATGTACAGCACAGTGAATATAGTCAATATTTTATAATAATTTTGTATGGTGTATAATCTATAAAATATTGAATCACTATATTGTACACCTAAAACATAATATTGTGAGTCAAATATACTTCAATAAAACATTCAAATAAAAATAAATAAAGGATCATTTGCTATGATTAAGTGTGACTTATCCCTAAGATACAAACATGGTTCAATATGTGCAGATCAATAAATGTGGTTCATTTCACTAAAAGAATGAAAAAATATTACATAATCTCAATGGACACAGAAAAAATGGCAAAATTCTACATCCATTTATTATTAAAAACTCTGAACAAATTAGGTGTAGAAAGAATGTATCTTAACATAATAAAGGCCATACATGACAAGCCCACAGCTAACATCATACTCAAATGGTGAAAGGTTGAGAGCTTTTTCTCAAAAGTTAGGAATAAAAGAGTGCCCACTCTCATCACTCTTATTCAACATAGTACTGGAAGTCCTTGCCAGAGCAATTAGGTGTTAAAAAGAAATAAAATGCATCAGAACTGGAAAGGAAGAAGTAAAATTGTCTTTATTTGCAGATGACAGGATTTTATATAATGAAAATCCTAAAGACTGCCCAAAAACTGTTAGAGCTAGTCAATAAATTTAATGAAGTGTCAGAGCACAAAATTAACATACAAAAATCATTTGCATTTCTTTACACAACAATGAATTATCTGAAAAGGGAAATAAAGAAAATAATCCATTTACATTAGCATCAAAAACAATAAAGTACTTAGAAATAAATTTAATTAAGGAGGTGAAATATATCTCTACACTGAAAACTACAAACATTGATGAAAGAAATCAAAAAAGACATAAATAATTTAAAAGATCTCTCATGTTCATGGATTAGAATAATTAATATTGTTAAAATGTGCACACTACATGATGCTTTTCATAGATTCAGTGCAACCCCTATCAAACTTCTGATGACATTTTTTACAGAAGTATGAAAAATAATAAAATTTATATGGAACCACAAAAGACCCTGAATAATCAAAACAGTCCTGAGAGAGAAGAATAAAACAGGGGCATCACGCTTCCTGATTTCAAGCTATATGATAAAGCTATAGTAATTAAAACAGTATGGTACTTGCATAAAAACAAATACAAGACCAATGGAACAAAATGGAGAGGCCAGAAATAAACCCAAGCACATATGATTGACTAATATTTGGCAGAAGAATCAAGAATACTCAATGAAAAACCATCTCTTCAATAAGTGATACTGGGAAAATTGTATATACACATGTAAAAGAATGAAGCTAGACCCCTATCTTCCACCAGTAACAAAAATTAGCTTGAAATGGATTAAAGACTTAAATGTAAGACCAAGACAGCATATTAGAAAGCAGAGACATCACTTTGCTGGCAAAGGTCCATCTAGTCAAAGCTATGATTTTTCCAGTAATTATGTATGGTTATGAGAGCTGGATCATAAAGAAGGCTGAGTGCCAAAGAGTTGATGCTTTTGAACTGTGGTGCTGGAGAAGACTTTTGAGACTCCCTTGGATAGCAGGAGATCAAACCAGTCAATCCTAAAGGAAATCAGTCATGAATATTCATTGGAAAGACTGATGCTGAAGCTGAAGCTCCAATACTTCGATTATCTGATGTGAAGAGCTGACTCATTGGGAAAGACCCTGTTGCCAGGAAAGATTGAGGATAGGAGGAGAAGGGGGTGACAGAGGATGAGATGGTTGTATGGCATCAACAACTCAATGGAGATGAGTTTGAGCAAACTCCAGGAGATGGTAAAGTACAGGGAAGCCTGGTGTGCTGCAGTCCATGAGGTTGCAAAGAGTCGGACACAATTGAGCAACTGAACAACAACAACAAACCATAAAACTCCTAGGAGAAAACATAGGGGGAAAAAAACTCCTAGAGATGAGTCTTGGCAATAATTTTTTGAATATGACAACTAAAGAACAAACAATAATATGAAAAAGAAGTGGAGCTACATCAAACTAGAAAGCTTCTTCACAGCAAAAGAAATTATCAACAAAATGAAAAGGCAGCCTATGGGATGGGGGAGATTTTTGCAAATCATATATGTAATAAGAGGTTAATATTAAAAATATAAAGAACTCATACAACTCAACAACAAAAAACAATCCAATTAAAAATATGCAGAGGACCTTATTTAGACTTTTTTCCAAAGAAGTCACAAATGGTCAAGAGGTATATGAAAAAAGGTATTCAACATCATTAATCATTTGGGAAATGCAAATCAAAACCACAATGAGGTATCACTTTATGCCTATTAGAATGCCTATAAATGTCATCAAAAAGACGAGATAAATGCTAGTGAGGATGTAGAGTAAAGGGAACCCCTGTACACTGTTGATGGGATTGTAAATTGACACAGTCACTGTGGAAAATAGTATGGAGGTTCTTCGAAATTAAAAATAGAACTACCATATGACCTAGCAATTCCACTTCTGAGAATATATCTATAGGAACCAAAATCATTATGTCAAAGGGATGCCTGCATCTCCATATTCCCTGCAGCATTATTTACAATAGCCAAGTTATGGAAACAACCCAAGTGTGTATCAGCAGGTGAATGAGAAAATGTATACAATGGAATAATATTCTGCCTTTAAAAAAAGAAGGAAATTCTGCGATTTGCTGTAACATGAATGTGCACAGAGGGCATTATGCTAAGTGAAATAAGTCAAACAGAGAAAGATAAATACAGTATGATATCTTTTATATGTGGAATCTAAGAAAACTAATAAAGAGGCCAGATTTGTGGTTACCAGACATGAGACTTGAGGGGTGAGGGGATTGGATGAAGGTGGTCAAAACATATGCACTTCCAGTTATAAGATTAATAAATATTGAGGATATCATGTACAACATGATGACTATAATTAAAACTGCTTTATGGTATATTGGAAAGTTATGAAGACAGATTTTAAAAGTTCTCACTGCAAGGGGAAAAAAACCTTTTTTCTTTTTTAGTATCTATATGATATTATATGATATCACCACTTACTGTGGTGATCTTTTTGCAATATATGTAAATGGTCATTTCCAAATATATTGTGCATGCATGCATGCTCAGTCACTCAGTCTTGTCTGACTCTTTCAACCCGAACTGCAGCCCACCAGGCTCCTCTGTCCATGGGATTCTCCAGGCAAGAATACGGAGTGAATTCCCATGCCCTCCTCCAGGGGATCTTCCCAACCCAAGGATCGAACCCATGTCTCTTATGTCTCCTGCATTGGCAGGCAGGTTCTTTACCACTAGCACCACCTGGGAAGTTCCCCCATCCCATTATCAACATCATGCTAGAGTTGTACATTTGTTACCATTAATGAACCTACACTGGACATCATAATCATCCCCAAATCCACAGTTTACATTAGGGTTCACTCTTGGTGTTGTACATTCTATAAGTTTGGACAGATGAATAATGGCATGCATCCATCATTTTCACTTCAATTTTTATTGAATCTTTATAACTATACATATGCAGTTTCTTAAGCCATGCATCTTAATCCACACCCTTGGAAATGCCACACCTATTTCATATTAAATAGGTATATATTCAGTCCTGTTCATGACTTTTCTACAGTTTTCCTTTAATCTGTTTGTCAATCAGTCTGCTCCCAATGGTGATGAAAGTACAGCACCACAGAATAATTATGTTTCCTGGTTATGCAAATCCCACTCACAGGACTGTCCTTTTGGATGGCTGGAGGAGTAATGGTAATTACACTGAATACTGCAAACTTGTATTCAGCACTGTAGGTGCTGCACGTTGCTCTGAGGACTTTCAATGTAGTATTTCATTTAATCTTCACTGTAACCTTAGGGAGCAGATACTGCCTTGATTCCCACTTAACACCAGAGAAAAGTTGAGACTTAGAGAAAGGAAACTGTTACTAAAGATCATGCATTTTGCAACTAAAGGCACTTAAGTTCAAACCCATGCCCTGATCCACTGTTTAAATACTGAGTATTTTTCTGTGTTAAAACTGAGGTCAGCACAGAGTAAGGAATTCAGCCAAGGTCATGGTTTGACATGGGCACAGGCCTCCTGAACCCAGTCTCCTGTCCATCAGACCTTTCAATGTTTTTTCCCCATATGTTGCTCTTGTTCTTTAGTCACCATGTCATGTCCGACTTTTTGTGACCCCATGGACACAGGCAGCATGCCAGGCTTCCCTGTCCCTCACCATCTCCTGGAGTTTGCCCAAGTTCATGTCCCTTGAATCAGCGATGCCATCCAACTATCTCATCCTCTGTCACCCCCTTCTCCTTCTGCCTTCAATCTTTCCCAGCATCAGGGTCTTTTCCAATGAGTTGGCTCTTCACATCGGGTGGCCAAAATATTAGAGCTTCAGCTTCAGCATCAGTCCTTCCAATGAATATTTATGACTGATTTCCTTTAGGATTGACTGGTTTGATTTTCTTGCTGTCCAGGAGAATCTCAAGAGTCTTATCCAGCACCACAGTTTGAAAGCATCAATCTTCAGCGCTCAGCCTTCTTTATGGTCCAACTCTCACATCTATACGTGACTACTGAAAAAACCATAGCTTTGACTACATGGACCTTTGTCAGCAAAGTGATGTCTTTGCTTTTTAATACACTGCCTAAGTTTGTCATAGCTTTTCTTCCAAGAAGCAATTGTCTTCTAATTTCATGACTGCAGTCACCATCTGCAGTGATTTTAGAGTTTAACAAGAGGAGAATCTGTCACTGCTTCCACCTTTCCCCTTTTATTTGCCATGAAGTGATGGGACTGGATGCTATGATCTTAGTTGTTTTTTTTTTTTTTTAATATTGAGTTTTAAGCCAGCTTTTTCACTCTCCTCCTTCACCTTCATCAAGAGGCTCTTTAGCTCCTCTTCAGTTTCTGCCATTAGAGTGGTATCCTCCGCATATCTGAGGTTGTTGGTATTTCTCCCAGCAATCTTGATTCCAGCCTGTAACTCATCCAGCCCAGCATTTCGCATGATGTGCTCTGTGTATAAGTTAAATGAAGAGGGTAACAATAAACAGTCTTGTTGTATTCCTTTCTCAATCCTGAACCAGACAGTTGTTCCATACAGAGTTCTGACTGTTGCTTCTTGACCCTCATATACGCTTTTCCAATAGTCTGAACATTCTTTAGGACTGCCCTTCTTGGGAACTGGGATGAAGATTGACATTTTCCAGTCCTATGGCCACTGCTGGGTTTTCCAAATTTGCTGACATATTGAGTGCAGCACTTTAATAGCATGATCTTTTAGGATTTTAAATAGCTCTGCTGGAATTCCATCACCTCTACTAACTTTATTGGCAGCAGTGCTTCCTAAGGCCCACCTGACTTCACATTCCAGAATGTCTGGCTCTAGGTGAGTGACCACAACATCGTGGTTATCTGGGTCATTAAGATCTTTTTTATACAGTTCTTCTATGTATTCTTGCCACCTCTTCTTAATCTCTTCTTCTGTTAGATCCATACCATTTCTGTCCTTTATTGTGCCTATCTTTGCATGAAATGTTCCCCTTGGTATCTCCAATTTTCTTGAAGAGATCTCTAGTCTTTCCATTCTATTGTTTTCCTCTATTTCTTTGCATTGTTCTTTGAAAAAAGGCTTTCTTGTCTCTCCTTGCTATTCTCTGAAACTCTGCATTCAGTTGGATATATCTTTCTCTTTCTCTCTTGATTTTCACTTCTCTTTTCCCATATGTGCTTTTTTAATCTGAGGCTCAGTTGAAAAGTGCTGCTCCAATAGCAAATCAGAAGGTGGAAAAAGGGACAGGAAATCACCTAGAGTAAAAGCAGATTATTTTCTTTTTTTTTCTCAAAATTCTCATGCAATTCATCTCACAACACAGAAGTGACACCAAAAGCTCATGCATCAGGTAAATATCTGTATGTTTTTCTTCCTTGGCTACATTTACAGATGTTTTCTATAACAGTTATGCTGGTTGGTTTATTTAAAAATCATCTCTTTCATGGGATGGGGGAATGGGCTGGGCAGTACTCTTTGTCCTAGTCCTACAATGTGCCAGATATTTCTATAGGTTTCCTCCTTTTTTCCACCCAGAGCTCTGTGAGGAAGGTATCATTATTCCCATTTTATGAATGATCAAGTATAGGCCCACAAAGCATGGTACTCTTACAGGGTTACACATCAATTCAGAAGCAGAATCTTTCCTTCTCCACTATACACCCATTAGCTTCCTTTTTCAAGGATGGGCTTTCAAAGCTTAAAGGACTGACTGTTTCAAACTTTCCCGGAATTTTGCCCATGGGTACTTACTCAACACAGTACTGATTACAAGATGAAACCTTGTACCAGGATGGTCAGTCTAGTTCCTAAAGTGTTAAGCAAGACTGACATGAAAGCAAAGCTGTTGCTCTCTCTCTGGAGAATGACTTGAGAAAAGGTTACTGACATTTACACAAGGACTTTAATCAATAGGTACTTCACTTAATTTAATTTAATCCTTATAGCTATTCAAGTTACTGTTCATTGTTGACATTATTCAGATCAGGATACAGGACTTATAAGAAGTTAGGCAACTCTCCTCAAGGATAAAGACTTAAAAAAAAATGCTCAGGAACTCAAAATCTGGAATTTAAGAGTGCCAATGTTTTTCTGCTCTGTTATGTGGGCAGGCACTCACTGAAGCTAAGTGTATTGTTTAGGGTTTCTCTTTAACAATGAGCTTTACTGCTTTTATATCTGAAGTCATAGTCACTAAATATATATGTGTGTGAGATATATCTGTATATATATATATACACACACTATATATACACACTGTATATACATAAAACACCATCTGTATAGCAAAATTTTAAAGTACAAAATATATAAAAGAACAGAAGAAAATTCTGCAACTTGTATTGCAGATATGGAGTTAATATCACTGGGTCTTAACCAACAGAGAAATAGCCAAAGATTAGAACAGAGAATGTGCATTAAAAGCTATGAACCACTTGAAAATGAAACACTTGAAAACATGACAGAACATATAACTGATGAAATGCCAAAAAAGCTCTCATTCTAAGTGAAACAGCTAAATAGCAACACAGCGTGTAGAGAGTGATCACAAATTTCTAAAAGAATATGCTTTTATATTTGGATAAATATCTGTATATTTTATTAAGATATATACTGGAAAAAGGGCTTCCCAGGTGGCCCAGTGGTAAAGAACCCACCTGCCAATGCAGGAGACATAAGAGACACAAGTTCAATCCTTGGGTTGGGAAGATCCCCTGGAGGAGGGCATGGCAATCCACTACAGTATTCTTGCCTGGGAAATCCCATGGACAGAGGAGCCTGGTGGGCTGCAGTCCTTGGGGTCGCAGAGAGTTGGATGTGACTGAGTGACTTAACATGCATGCACACATACTGGAAAAAATCAACAGAATATGTATCAAATGATTAATAATGAGTATCTTCTGGTTGGGGTGGAGTATTAATATCCTGATATATTAGTTTGGCAAAATGTATAAAATCCCCAAAATACTATTTTCAAATACTAGTTATGGAACACTTTTCACTAAAATAATGATTATTCTTCTTCTGAAATGACTATTTTTCTGTCCTCTTCCTTATTTTAAAATGCATAACTCAAATTAAGAGCTACCATATTTAAATAGCTACAGCTGTGTGCTGAGAAGCCAGTGGACAAAACTTCCTAGGCAAAGTAGCTTCAATGTGCACAGATGTAATACCCCTAGAGAAGTGACCTGGATCCCAGAAGTAAGCAATAGGTGCCAGTAAATGTCACCTCCCTGAAGTCAGAAGGAACCTATTGCAGTTCAGTAGTGGTAAGTCCACTGTGGGCGCCAGACCACCCCTTCCCAGGAGAATAACCTTCAAGTATTTGTGCATGAGGAAAAGAGGCCAATACAGGATCAGTGCAATGGGTTGGGGGAGGTGTCTACACTGAACATGACACATTTGCAACATAATTTACAAACTTAATTAACATGCTTGATCTACAAAGAAATCTGACTAGTTGAAAGAGTCATGTTCACATTTACCAACAGGTAATTCAAAGAAGAAAAATGAATGGCAATCAAATATAAGTAAAACTGCTCGACCACGCCAAAGAAGAAAGAAATGTAATAACAAGATACAGAACTTAACATACAATATGATCTAAATTTTGAAGAATATATATTATCATAAGAACATACATGTGTAATTTTATTTTTTTATTTTTTTAATGTATCCTTTATTTTTTTCAATATTTATTTTTTCCCTGCCTTGCAGCTTGTGGGATCTTAGTTCCCTGACCAGGGATTGAACCCACACCCCCTGCATTGGCAGCATGGAGTCTTAGCTACTGCACTGCCAGGGAAGTCTCCATATGTAATTTTAATAATAAGCAATCTCACACAAACATATCTAGAGAATATCAAGAAATGTATCAAGTGGTTATCTTGAGGTGGGACATAAAAGTTGAAGAGGGGAGATAAATCCTTTTATACAAGATAATTCTTTTTATAAATGTATATTTCCTCAGTGTTTCCAGGAACTTAGAGGAACATGTACACTACTTTAAATAAGCAAAATAACTAAGATAAAATTATGACAGCATGAGATAAACCTAGTTGTGTTTTTATTTTCAAAAGTAATGCTCAGAGGAGTGGATAAAGAAGATGTGATACCTATATACAATGGAATACTACTTAACCATAAAAAAGAATGAAATAATGCCATTTGCAGCAACATGAATGGATATAGAGGTTGTCATACTGAGTTAAATAAGTGAGAAAAAGCCAAATATCATGATATCATTTATATGTGGAATTTAAAAACAATGGTACAAATAAACTTACTTACAAAACAGAAATAGAGTCGCAGATGTAGAAAACAAATTTACAGTTACCAGGAGGGAAATGGAGATGGAGGGTTAAAATGGGAGCTTTGAATTGGCATATACACACTACTATATATAAAACAGATAACTGATAAGGACCTACTGTATAGAATAGGGAACTCTACTCAATATTTTGTAATAACTATAAGAGAAAATAATCTGAAAAAGAATAGATATATGTATATGTATAACTGAGTCACTTTGCTGTACACCTGAAACTAACATAACATTGTAAATCAACTATACTCCAATAAACTTGGATGAAGCTGGAGCCCCTTATACAGAGTGAAGTAAGCCAGAAAGATAAAGAACATTACAGCATACTAACACATATATATGGAATTTAGAAAGATGGTAACGATAACCCTATATGCAAAACAGAAAAAGAGACACAGAAATACAGAACAGACTTTTGAACTCTCTGGGAGAAGGCGAGGGTGGGATGTTTCGAGAGGAATCGGGTGGAGAGGGAGGTGGGAGCGGGGATTGGGATGGGGAAGACGTGTAAATCCATGGCTGATTCATATCAATGTATGACAAAACCCACTGAAATGTTGTGAAGTAATTAGCCTCCAACTAATAAAAAAAATTAAAAAAAAAAGTAATGCTGAAAATATATATTTAGATCATCAAAAGATGTTAAGTATATTGTAAAGTTAAAAAGTTACACATAGCTTTATATTTATAACCACACACATAAAAGCACTCCTTTTTTAATTTGAAAGGGCCATAGAAAACTTCTTGTCAAAGGAGTTAATATTCATGGGTGCTGTCTGCGTCACCACTTAACATTTCCTTTGCCATATAAACCCCAGATGGCTCTCTTTCCCTGTCTCCTCTATGCATGATGTGTGCTAAGTTACTTCAATCATGTCCGACTCTTTGTGACCCTGTGGGCTGTAGGCCACCAGGCTCCTCTGTCCATGGGATTCTCCAGGCAAGAATACTGAAGTCGGTTGACATTTCCTCCTTCAGGGGATCTTCCCTACCCAGGGATCGAACCTATGTCTCTTATGTCTCCTGCATTGGCAGGCAGGTTCTTTACCACTAGCACCACTTGGGAAGCCCTACCTTGTCTCCTTGGAAGTGAAGTGAAAGTCACTCAGTCCTCTCCAACTCCTTGCGACCCCGTGGATTGCTTAGTCCATGGAATTCTCCAGGCCAGAATACTGGAGTGGGTAGCCTTTCCCTTCTCCAGGGGATCTTCCCAACCCAGGAATTGAACCCAGGTTTCCCACACTGCAGGCGGATTCTTTACCAGCTGAGCCACAAAGGAAGACCAAGAATACTGAAGTGGGTAGCCCATCCTTTCTCCAGTGTACCTTCCCAACCCAGGAATCGAACCAAGGTCTCCCACATTGCAGGCTGAGAAGGTTGGACACAAATACCTTGAATGCCCCTTGCTATTAAAGGGGTCGCAGTTTTCTCTACTGCTACTGCTAAGTCACTTCAGTCGTGTCCGACTCTGTGCGACCCCATCCCTGGGATTCTCCAGGCAAGAACACTGGAGTGGGTTGCCATTTCCTTCTCCAATGCATAAAAGTGTAAAGTGAAAGTGAAGTCGCTCAGCGACGTCCGACTCTTCGAGACCCCATGGAGTGCAGCCTACTAGGCTCCTCCGTCCATGGGATTTTCCAGGCAAGAGTATTGGAGTTTGGTGCCATTGCCTTCTCTGGCAGTTTTCTCTATAGGCTTCTAAACAAGTGATGAACAGTGTGGAGATTTCTTAAAAAACTGGAAATAGAACTGCCATATGACCCAGCAATCCCACTTCTGGGCATACACGCCGAGGAAACCAGATCTGAAAGAGACACGTGCACCCCAATGTTCATCGCAGCACTGTTTATCATAGCCAGGACATGGAAGCAACCTAGATGCCCATCAGCAGACGAATGGATAAGGAAGCTGTGGTACATATACACCATGGAATATTACTCAGCAGTTAAAAAGAATTCATTTGAATCAGTTCTAATGAGATGGATGAAACTGGAGCCCACTATACAGAGTGAAGTAAGCCAGAAAGATAAAGAACATTACAGTATACTAACACATATATATGGAATTTAGAAAGATGGTAATGATGACCCTATATGCAAAACAGAAAAAGAGACACAGATGTACAGAACAGACTTTTGGACTCTGTGGGAGAAGGCGAGGGTGGGATGTTTCGAGAGAACAGCATCGAAACATGTATATTATCTATAGTGAAACAGTTCACCAGCCCAGGTGGGATGCATGAGACAAGTGCTCGGGCCTGGTGCACTGGGAAGACCCAGAGGAATCGGGTGGAGAGGGAGGTGGGAGGGGGGATCGGGATGGGGAATACATGTAAATCCATGGCTGATTCATGTCAATGTATGACAAAACCCACTACAATATTGTAAAGTAATTAGCCTCCAACTAATAAAAATAAATGAAAAAAATTAAAAAAATAAAAAAATAAAAGTGATGCCAAGCTGCAATTCTGTATTTTGTCACCAGATGGCACTAACCTCCAATTTTTGTTTTATTTTCCAAAGGAAAAAATAATCATTTGGCAAAATGAGCAAGTTTTACTTCAAATGGGAGTTATGAAACCATGCAAAATAAAATCATGATTAATTCCTTAATTCGGCAATAAAGATATTTCAAAACACTCCTTCAAAACACTGACAATGAACTGTACTGATTTCTTCACCGTAAAAATCAATGAGATTGAAAGATGTGTGAAAAAATGAAGAGAAAATTATCCATATACACCTCAGAAAGGGTTTTGTATATGAGGAATTCTCTTGAATTAGGATACAGACAAATAAATGAAAACTATAGGATTGCAATTAAACTTGTGAAAAGACACCAACCACAATAATCATACAAATAAAAGTTTTGGTAATTTTATCCTTAGCTCAAAAAAGGTAAATTGCCTGATACAGTTTGCTGTAATCCCATTCACACACACACAAAAGTGCATGTATCTGCTCATACATCTTGTGCATCTGAATGTATTGTGTACAAATATATTGGAGAAAAGCGTTTGCAAAATGTGCTCCACACCACTGACAAAGGATATCTCAGCAGAGGGAAATGAGGTAGATATAGGATCATTTCATTTCCTACATATGCATATCTTTTTTTGTTGTTTTATTTCTACCAATTACAAACATATATTGGTTTTATAGTTGAGGAAAGTAAACAAGATGCACTTTTGGAAACAAGACTTGTTATAATCCAGTCCCAGAAACATATTTCATACAAATCTACTGGCCTGAAAAGGAATTCACAGTTAATTGTTTAAAAAAATTACATGATGTATGAACATATAATTGCAATTGTTGTTGATAATTTACCTTTGTGTATGTGTTGCTGCTGCTGCTGCTGCTGAGTCGCTTCAGTCGTGTCCGACTCTGCGTGTATGTGTAGATGCTTGTATAAAGCAAACGTGTCTAAAAAGATAGAACACAGACATACATCCCCTCAGAGACCCTCACCCTGGCCGCTTTTTTTCATGAGATAGGTGTGGAACTTCCGTGGAGAGCCCAGACAAACAAGAAGCATCTGATTCTGTAGTAAAGCCTGTCTATGCCATTCAAACCTCCAACAAGCCCTATGTGGGTCAGACCAAAGGCCCCTCTCTCTCCAAACCCTTTCTTAGCCACCTCCCAGAGATATTGAGACGTGCCATTCTGGCTCTGACCAGCAGGTGGTGATAGTCTCAACAGGCTGCCTTTGCTGCAAAGAAAATGCATCAATTTTTGCAAAGAGAAACAAAGACAATATAAAATGAATGGTGCTAAATACACTTGAAAAAATCATAAATATGTGAAATTTTCATATATATATATGAAATCAGAAGTGTATGTACAGTTTCATTTGTTGATTTGTTGTTATCTAGTTGCTAAGTCGTTTCCTATTCTTTTGTGATGCCATGGACTGTAGCCTGCCAGGCTCCTCTGTCCATGGGATTACCCAGGTAAAGATACTGGAATGGATTGCCATTTCCTTCTCCAGGGGATCTTCCTGACCCAGGGATCGAACCCGTGTCTCCTGCATTGCATGAGGATTCTATACAGCTGAGCCACCAGGGAGGTCCTCTTTTGCTGATGATGATTCCCAAAGCTGAGTCTTTCACAATCAGTTATTTATTCAGCATACACATATGGGACACTGCTAGCTTGAGTCTCTTTATCCATCCCACTCATCTCTCTGATTCCCAGATTCTCACTTCCAACCACCTACAGAACATGTTTATTTGGAGAAAGATGACTACAATTACCTCCTACTTGTGTGGAGTGAGTGTGTTTGTGTGTGTATGTGTATTTCTCTCTTATGTTAAACTGAATAGTGGGGCTTTCCTGGTGGCTCAGATGGTAAAGAATCCACCTGCCAATGCAGGAAATTGGAGTTTGATCCCTAGGTCAGGAAGATCCCCTGGAGAAGGGAATGACAACCCACTCCAGTATTCTTGCATGGCTTCCCTAGTGGCTCAGTCAGTTAAGAATCCACCTGCAATGCAGGAGACTTGGATTTGATCCCTGAGTCTGGAAGATCCCTGGAGAAGGAAATGACAGCCCATTCCAGTATTCTTGCCTGGGAAATCCCATGGACAGAGGAGCCTGGCGGGCTATAGTCCATGGAGTTGCAAGAGTTGGACATGACTTAGTGACTAAACCACTACTAAACTGAAGAGTAAAAATCAGATAGGAAAATTCATTAAATAATAAAGATAAATGGCACAAATATCCTTTCCTCTTCCAAACTCCATCAGAAAATACACAACGAAAAAACAACAAAATAGCACCACAGCCCATAAATGTGTGTACATTTCATATCTTGTGTGTATATATGCATATGCCCTTTGTTACAGTTATGCTATTTATTTTATATCAGAATCTCCTTATTTATGGAAAAAAGGGCTCTGGGACTAATACTTCTTAAAGGCCTAATATGTACCAGGTACTTTCTATAGTTAATCTAATCTTGTCCATAAAAATTCTGTTAGCAGGGTTTTTGCTACTAAGCAATATCTATTTCTTTTGTTATTATTTTCCATTCACATGTACATTTGATAAAATATTGGGCTTTCTAGGTGGCGCTAGAGGTAAAGAACCTGCCTGCCAATGCAGGAGACTTAAGAGAAGTGGGTTCGATCTCTGGGTCTGGAAGATTCCAGAGGAGGAGGAGGGCATGGCAATTCACTCCAGTATTCTTGCCTGGAAAATCCTGTGGACAGAGGAGCCTAGTGGGCTGCTGTCCATAGGGTCACATAGAGTCGGACACGACTGGAGGGACTTAGCGGCAGCATGACCTCTTCATTTTAAAGTAATACCCTGTACTCCTGCCTTCTGCCAAATCATTTCTGTTTCCAGTGCATGAAAATGGACTGTCTCAGCTGGAGAACAAGGAAGCTTTGTATTCAGTCATATTTATTTTGAGAATTTAATAGAGAGCATTCATAGTGAAACTATGTTTTTCTCAGACATCCCTTAAATAGGAATGAAGGCGGTCTAATTTTGTTCTCAATATGTATGGTCTGAATTTATGTTACCCACAAGCAAATATATTGTCATTCAATATTGTATTGGTGAATGGATTAAAATTAAAATGTGAAATTTCAAGAAAAATTATGCAGTAGGAAATTATGTTTTTCTATGCTCCCTGCCTAGTTTCCACAATGAGGTATTTTTGAACTGGTGAATTTTTTTTCAGTCAAATGAAAAATGGGTTTCTTTTCTCTTGTAAACAGTTAACGTATTACCAGATAAAACTTTATAAATTGGGGTGAAAGGTGTCCTGAGTTTTCATATTAATAGGATTTTAAAAATAGTGTTCAAAGCTCAGCAAAAACTAGGACTGATTTTCTGTAATCTAGACATTCGGTTGACATTTCCATGTTCACTATGTGAACTTGTAACTGCAGTTTGCTTGAATAAAAGTTTACTTATTTCTAGTCCTTTCTCCGTAACATCCTTTATGCTCTTGATTTCCTGATCTATGAAATGTGGATTATCACTCCTTGATGCAAAGGGGACTGTGATCATTATATAAGAGCTTATAAATGCAATCCCTGTACAACATAAGAAAGTGATATTTACACTACTCATGGCAGGCAAAAAATGAGAGCCATTCTTATTTTAGGAAGGTTCTTGGGGGCCAACCATAGAGTCCCCATTTTTCTCATTGAATAATATACTTACCCTTGATAGTTCTGAATTTTTGGTAAGCATTTTCATTAACTTCTGTAATAACTCAAGCAATAAATTCTTCTCATCTCTTATTGTTTCGAAGAAGTATATAATGTCAGTTTCTTTGTCTTTCTTAATTTTATTCCCTCTTTTTCTACTTCAGATTCCTCAATTGACTTTTTATCTAAAGGTAATTGTGCAATACTAATGGTTCAGATGGTAAAGAATCCGCTTGCAGTTCAAGAGATGTGGGTTTGACCCCTGGGTAGGAAAGATCCCCTGGAGAAGGGAATGGCTGCCCACTTCAGTATTCTTGCCTGGAGAATTCCACGGACAGAGGAGCCTGGTGGACCATGGTCCATGGAGTCACAAAGAGTGGGACATGACTGAGTGACTAACACTTTCACTTTTGCCTCCACTTAGTCAAACAAAAGTGGGGAGCCAAAAGTCCAAGAGCATTGTTCATTTTAAGAAAACTAGAGAGAGAGCATTTACTTGTGGAATCAAAGGCTCATCCCAAAACTTATATATATATATATATACATATATATATGTATATATATATATATATATACACACACACACACATATTATATATGTATGTACATAGCTGCCTCTATTATTTACATTACCATTATGACCCCCACAAGCCTTTGAGTTTAGCCTTCCTGGAATTAAAAGTCTCCCATCTCACACCACTAATGTGCCACACAATCTTTCTGAGGAGAATATGATGTATAGACACATTGTAAAATTTTTAAACAAGTAAAAGATAAAGATATTTGAAACAACTTTTTAAATGGCAGACTAGAAGAATGTTTGACAGGATACAATGAACTGTCATTTGCCATATTTAGCACAGTCATATTTTCTTATCAAAGAAAGGATCATATTCTTCCTGCTGGCAGGTCACAACAGGAGTTTTGAGGATAACATGTTATCTGAATTTATTATATAAATTCAGTTTTGTGCCAAGTTACCTCTCGCCATGATATTTTCCTCTGACACAATGAGTGAAGCTACATGGAAATAATATTTCAACTGTGCCAGCTCAGTTTTCAGGAAGTAGATATTGGTCTGCATTAGAAACCTCTAAGACAAACTTTGTTTTCAGAATGGTTTGCTTTATGCCCTTACAAGAATTCTATTGCAAATATTCAACATAAGTGCATAAAAGCTTAGGTAACGAATTTAATGGGCTTCAATTGTAGGTAACAGAAGCAATTCCTACCGCCTTCTACTTTTGTAACTTTTATTTGTGAACCATGAGAAAGCATTAACTTAACTGTTAAAGCTCTCCCTTAAAATTTCAGGTATTTTATTTGTCCATACTCCCTTCTGGCTCTTGCTCATATCCAGCTGTTTGGTAGTATCATGAGAACAGGCTTGTTTGTTTGTCTATTTGATCAATTATGCAGTTATTATCTGCCTTGGTTTTAACATGAACACATGTGTACAGTTCCACTCCTGGTTGTATACACAAGAGAACCTAAAACAGGTGTTCAAGTGACATCCTTGGTGGTCCAGTGGCTAAGACTCCGCACTCTCAATTCAGGGGGCCCAGGTTTATTTCCTGTTCATAGAACTAGATTCCACATACTGCAACTAAGACCTGGTACACCCAAATAAATTAATAAAAATAAAATACGTGTTCAAATAAAAATGTGTACATGAATGTTTATAGCAACATTATTTATAATAGCCAAAGGTGGAAGTAAACAAAATGTTCATCCACATTTCATTTGAATGGACAAACAAAATGTGGCATTTTCATATTATGGAATATTATTCAGTCAAAAATACTGATACATGCTCCAACCGGATGAACCTTGAAAATATGCTAAATGAAAGAAACCAGGGGCAGAAGATCACATATTGTATGATTCCATTTATATGACATGTCCCTAATAAGCACAGCCATGTTAGTTGCTCAGTTGTGTCCAACTCTTTGAAACCCCATAGACTGTAGCCCACTAGGGCCTTCTGTTCATGGGATTCTCCAGACAAGAATACTGGAGTGGGTTGCCATCCCCTTCTCCAGGGGCTCTTCCCCACCCAGGGATTGAAACTGCAGGCAGATTCTTTACCATTTGCGCCACCATAGAGGCATAAAATGGATTAGTGGCTTTTTAGGGCTAGGGAGAATGAGGAGCTAGGAGAGTGATAACTAAAGGTACAGGATTTCTCTCTATGTTATTGAAAGTATTCTAAGATTGACTCTGATGGTGGTTGCATGTATCTGCAAAAATACTAAAAAAACAAAACATTCAATTATATACTTTAAATGGGTAAATGTTATGGTATGTAAATGATATCTCAATAAACTGTCACAAAATGTAAATTTTAAAGATAAACACATGAGCCCACTGGCTTTGATCACTGAACTTTCAGTTCAAGGAGTACTTGGGGCCACCACATCCAAGTTTTCAGATTGACTCCCAGTGCAACTACAGCAATGCAGATATTTTTGTTTAAATTTTGTTTAATACTATATCTTCTATGTCTAGCAAGGTGCCAGTGAATTCTTTCTGAACACTGTGGGTAATTCTCCAACATTTTACAATCATTACCTACTAAAATATAAGTGTCAGGATGGCAAAGATTTATATCTCTTTTCTTCACTGCTGATTCTTCTGACCTTGAAGAATGCATGGTTCAAAGTGGGCATTCAGCAAATATTTATAAAATGAATGTACTGCTTTATCCACCCACTGCTCAATGGAAAACTGTTGTCTAACATCCATCCAGGTAGTAAAATGGTGGGAGAAGACAGTAAATGAAATAAAAGAAATTGGCAATGAATAAAAACAGATCCTCCTAAGAAGAAATGGCAATCAAATGTGTAAAAATTTTCTCAAACCTAAGAATCAAAGGAATTAAAGGAATGCAAAATGTGGGCTGATCGCTCCGAGCACTTGTAGAAACTAAAGCTTGGGTCAGCACTGCACTAAGATATTCAGTTTATGTCTCCCCTGCAGACTCACAGAGACTCTTGAGAATCTTTTGGACTGCAAGGAGATCAAACCAGTCAATCCTAAAGGAAATTAAATTCTTTGGAAGGACTGATGTTGAAGCTCAAGCTCCAATATGGACACCTGATGCGAAGAACTGTCTCATTTGAAAAGACCCTAATACTGGGCAAGATTGAGGGCAGGAGGAAAAGGGGATGACAGAGGATGAGATGGTTGGATGGTATCACTGACTCAGTGGACATGAGCTTGAGCAAACTCAGGGAATTGGTGATGGACAGGGAAGCCTGGCGTGCTGCAGTCCATGGGGTCACAGAGCGTCAGACATGACTGAGCAACTGAATAACAGCAACAGATACACAAGCACAGCTGGAAAGACAGACAGGAGAGACAAGGAACTTCTTGTTTGGTGAAGATGGAGGTGCATCAAGAGTGGTCCAGACAGCTGATTCTCCTGATAGGGAACTTGGTTGTCACACATCACACATTCAGTTCCTTTCCTCTCTTCCTTATGCTTGACACTTCCATTGGAGTGTATGTGTGTGTGTGTTTATGTGTCTGCTCTAGAGTGAATCAGATCCAGGTCATGGAAACCCCCTTCAACCAGAAACTCTCATCTCACATCCATTCATCAGGCAAGATTTAGTTTAGAAAATGTTCACACCTGAGGTGCTCAAGAGAGTGCCTGCACATCATTACCTTCAGTGCCCAAAAGAGGAAACAGTGAAACATAAAGCTGATGTAAAAAAGTCAAAGAAAACTTGAAAATCCTTCCCAAAGCCAGAGCTTTTACATATATCAACTGGGGAATGAGCAGCCCAACCAACTGTCCAAGATGATGCAGTTAATCACAGAGAAAAATCTGGGACTTGATTCTCAGAAATAAAGCATATCCATTACCCTGCACGGAAAGTCAAGATGTTTATATCAGCTGATTTATAACCATGGGATTTACAGTTGTGGCTCCATGGCATCCAGAAAGGAATGTAGGACTGGCAGGCAGAAGGATTTTAGTTCTCATGTGTTTAACACTTAGTGGCTGTGTAATCCCAGTCAAAACGATTCACTGATTTGTGTCCCAGTCTCTTTACTTAGGAAATGGAGGTGATAAATCCCCACATCCCAAGAACGGAGAGGAAAAAAATGACGGCACTGATAAGGCAACAGTCACAGTGCCTGGCACACAATAGACAGGCTCAGCTCCCAAGCAGGCAGAAACTACGTATTCCATTTCTTGATTCCTCTTCTTCCTCCTTACACCTCAGCCTTCTGTAGTCCTAACAGCCTTCCCCAGCACAGTGATTAAACAAGGAAAGGTCAATAATGTGTCTCAAAGAGGGAAACTCCCTAAGGAAACTAATTCCAGTGTGAAATTGGCCCCTCATTCTATTGCCAGTGTTCTTGCTGACCTTAACATTAGCCCTCCAGATCGGGTATCTCCCTTTGTTCAGCTCCTGTGACCCCAGTAAATATCAGCTCCTTCCTGTCTACAAGGCAGCCTCAATGCCATTGCTTCAACAATTCTGCCAATTTCCTCACTTTTCTCACTCTATCTTCCTTCTAAACAAACCACTGCTCAAAAAAAAAAAAAAAAAAAAAAGAGAGAGAGAGAGAGACAAACACTGTAAGGTACATTTATCAAGCAAAAACCTAGAAATAAATTCGCAGACATCTTATTATAGGTTCAGGTGTTCTGTATGTTTACAGTTTTTAAGTGCTATCATACTTTTCAAACATATTTACATGATGTTTGGGAAATGTACTCAAATTTTAAAATGCGTAAAATAAAGATAAGTATCAGAAAAAACAAGAATTATGATCACTGCCCCTACCCAGCAATAACTGACCTTTTCTTGTTCTTATTATCATGAGGATTTCTATACATGTGTGTATGTGCATATATGTATAGACAGCTGTGCAATATACATATATGTATATATACTAATGTCATTGGTGTGCATTAGGTAACTTCTCTGACTCTGTGCTGAGAGGCTTTGCAGATGTAAGATTTCTGGGGTCAAAAGCAAGAGACCAGAACAGTGTGTGGAAACTTTGGGACCCCACACTAATAATCAGAGTCACAGTCTCTAATGTAGAGTATGGCAAAAATACAAATAGATCCTCTCCTTTTCCCAACACCTTTGGATAAGTCACCTTATTGCTTAGAATGGCCCTGGTCCTCAATCATAACATGAGGGGTTCATATTTAGGTTAGATCCCCAGACATACTTCAGAGGGATTATGGTGTCATACATCCCCTTTATTGGAGGACGGAGGAGGCGGGCTAAGGCTTGGTCCAGCATTTTTTGCAGGTCAGCTACATGCCACACACTTTCTATGGGTTTTCCATTTCCGCCTCATCATGATCCCACGAGGAAGATGCTGTTAGTCTTATTTAACATATTACCCAACCAAGGCACAAAGGCTCATCCATCCTGTAGGAGACTTATGAAGAGTCTGGATCTTGACCCATAATACCCAGAAGTCTTCTATCCGGAGGCCTTATGGGATTCCAGGCTCAAGGCTTGGTTATCTTAACTTGCTGGGATGGCTCCATGGGTTGTTTCATGCAGACAAGGGGTAAGTGGCCTTAGCATGGTGGCCATGTGATTTAGCCAGTCCTCAAGTTCCTGAGATAGTTTTGTAAAAGCACAAGTTTTACTCTGGGGAAAGAAGACTCCTGAGGAGGGTGAGAAATTATTTAAGAGTCCCACCTCATGCCAGCATCTTTTAGACCCTTTAAATCCTAACCACAGTCAATGGGGACCAGATATATAATTCCTATGATATAGATGAAGAAAGTAAAGCAAGGACAAAGAAGGTAAGCTTCTTGAAAACTGAACCAAGCCTAAAGTATAAGCTCCTTTTACAGCATCCTGCTGCTTTTCTAACATGAAAACATCTCTCAATTTTGTAAGTATATAATTTGTAGCTGAGGAATTATGTTCCAGCTGAACTAGGTGTTATTGCAAAGAGAATATGGGAGTCAGAGAGGCATTGGTTACCATCTCTGTCTTTCTCTTTCACAGAGTCGGACACAACTGAAGTGAATGACCAGGAACAACCCTAGAAAATATGTCTGTTGTTATCCAGCTTCAGTCTCCTAGTCTAGAGAATAGAGATAATAATTGTCTTCCTCACAGGAATCAATAAAATATGTAGAGCAAATGCTCAGAGTTCCCTGAGCTCCCTACGGGGCAAGCACTACAGAACCCATATGCAATGGAACCATTTATCATTGGACATTTAAATAGCAATAGTAACAGTAGTGCCACTATCTCCCCAATAATGGAGGACAGAGGAGCCTGGCGTGCTGCAGTCCATGGGGTTGGGGAGTGGGTCACAAAGAGTCAGACACAACTGAGCAACTGAACAACAGCAGCAACAGTAAAGTGCTTGAAAATACAATGAGGTTCAGAGGTGATGATATAAATAACCAGTAACTCAAACACCCATTGATAAACAAAGTTAATATTTAGATACAGTATATACATGAGACTTCCTAGGTGGCTCAGTAGGTAAAAAATCTGCCTGCAGTTCAGGAGACAGAGGAGCCATGGGTTCAATCCCTGGGTCAGGAAGATCCCCTTTAGGAGGGCATGGCAACCCACTCCAGTATTCTTGTCTGGAAAATCCCATGGACAGAGAAGCCTGGTGGGATACAGTCCATACCGTGGCAGAGTCAACCACGACCGAAGTGACTTAGCACACACACATATACATATTGATTTTTAATTTATAAAACTTGATTAGTACCATAATATAGAAGGAGGACAAAAAAAAAAAAACAAGACAATTACTTGTTTTTAGCAAAAATATTATATTAATTTTGCAATCAGTGAAAATGAAATAATTTGAAAACATGGGACAAATCTGTGAATTAAACCACAAAAGTCATTTTAGAATTGTATTCAATTACTTCAAAACTATACTGTTACAGGGCTTCCCAGGTGGCACTAGTGGTAAAGAATCTGCCTGCCAATGCAGGAGATATAAGAGAAGTTGGTTTGATCCCTGGGTTGGGAAGATCCCCTAGAGGAGGGCATGGCAACTGGAGTGCAGTATTCTTGCCTGGAGAATCCCATGGACAGAAAAGTCTGGTGGGATGCATTCCATACGGTGGCAAAGAGTCGACCATGACTAAAATGACTTTGCATGCATACTGTTGTATGGAAAAGGCATGTTATGAACGTATGTTATGGTAATATTACATTTTCTTTGAAAATATATTTATCTTTATCTATTATATATATTGATATCTCACACATGCATGTGTAAATGTATATATACATACATATGCAGAGTTCTCTTCAGTTGAGAATATAGCTGAAAAAAACTTGCTAACATTTACTATGGTTTGGGACAGTATATATTGTTGAGGAAAATCAATTCCAATAATTCATTACAATAGCTCACATATTTCTAACTCAAGCTAAAACAAGTCATTTTGACAGATGTCCCAGTTTTCTAAATATATACATCTATATATGAAACATATATTTTTAAAACCATAATAACTGAAGAATTCATCCTTATTTGGGTTCTCTGTCTCCACTGGAGTAGGCAGTTCTCACTTTCACAATTAAATTGCTCCCAACTTCTTCAGAAAAGAAAACCAATATCTTATTCTTTCCATAATTAAAGGTATAGTATATATTTCAAACCCAGTAATGACAGAGTAAAAGGAAACAGGAAAAAGGAAGAGATGGCAGCAGAGGATGAGATGGTTATATAGCATCACCTACTGAATGGACATGAATCTGAGCAAACTCTGGGAGATAGTGAAGGACAGAGAAGCCTGGTGTGCTGCAGTCTGTGGAGTCACATGACATGACTTAGATGCTGAAAAATGACAGATTAACTTATACTGGATCATTCCTCCCATAGCTCACAATTATTAACTCTGGAAACAAATTAACACAGCCATCTGAAAGCTCTTGAAAACGATCGCAAACAGGTAGAGGTCGAAGGGAAGTTTACTTGTGGAAGAAGGAATAGAATCTGGCTGCATGTTTTTATGGCTTTCTGCCTGGTTACATGTAGAATGGCTAAAATTCACATGGTCATCTGTAGTCTTAATAGTTGAGGAATCAATGGCCAGATTTTGGGACAAGCACCGCAGCTGGAAAATGAGGAAGGAACTCACTGAAAGGTGAAAGCCACTATAAGGGTGCCACAAATTCCTTGTAAAATCTTGACTCAAGCCTATGGCTGACCCCGAACTACATGCATATGGTGAGGAAGATGATAAGCTTCCATTCTTTTAGCCTGAGCTAAAATATTTCAGCTAGTGCTAACTGCAGAAGAGATTGGATTGGTTTCAAAATTCAGGCAAGTTAACAGCTTGTAAAAATAAGCCAATCAGTACTCTTGAGAAACAAAATTCAAAATCTACAAGATATCTTTCACAATATCTATTATTACAGTCCAAAATTATTTGACATAAGAAGAAACAGGAAAATGCAACCCATCCTAAGGTGGAAAGGTGATCAACAGAATCAATACCAAGATGAGCTAGATGTTGGAAATACCAGATGACCTGTTACATCAATGCTCAAAAGCATGAAGAAAAATATACTCATAATGTATGAATAGATAAGAAATCTTGACAGAAAAATAGAAAATATTTAGAAATGGAAATGTGAGAACTGGAAAATAAATCTGAAAGAAAAAAAAAAATCCTGAAAGGTTTTCACAGAAAACTGAAGCCAATGAAAAAAAGTCAGTAAAAAAGTTTAGATCAATAGAAATTACACAATCTGAAAAACAGGGAGAAAAATGTTTGAATTATTTAGAGTCATCGTAATCTGTGGATAATGCCAATAAGTCTACCATATGTGTACATGGAGTGCTGCCAGGGTAAGACAAAACGGACAAGGGGGAATAAAATGTATTTGAAGAAATAATGATGCAAATTTCCCCAATTTAGTGAAAGGGTGTATATTTACAGATTTAAGAAGCTGAGAAAATCCCAAGCAAGACAAAGAAAATCACACTTAAGCACATAATGGTTAAATTGTTGAATACCAAAGACAAAGAAAAATCTTGAAAGCAATCAGGTCAAGATAATCTATTATATACAGAAGAGCAACAATACAAATAAGTGACTTCTTTTCAGAAACAACAGAGGCTAGAAGACAGTGGGAAACATCTTTAGAGAGTTGAAAGAAAAAAAATCCTATCAATCCATAGATCTCTATCTGCAAAATATATGTCACTAATCAAAGAAAAACAAAGACAGTTATACAAACAAAAACTAGTCATCCGTATATCTGCAATACAAAATATGATAAAAAAAAGTTTTTCAAGATGAAGAGATATAATACCAGATGTAAAATCAAATCTGTAGGAAGATACATTAAAAATAGCAAAATAGTACAATTAAATCCAATTTTATTGCTAGTTACTTTAAATGTACATAGACTAAACACATCAATTAAAAAGCAGATATTTATGAGACTGGATTAAAATGACACATCTAAATATACATTATCTGAAGGAAATGTAATTTAAATATAAAGATCAAATAGGCTGAAAGTGAAAGGAGAGAAAAAGATGTACCATTCAAACAGTAGGCATATGAAAACTGTAGTGACTATATTAATGTTAGATTTTTGACTTGGCAACTACAAGATTCTCTGTGTCTCTGCCTCAGTGTGTAATCATGAACAAAGTCCTTGCCTTTACAGAGCTTATGACATAGTGGAGTGGATAATAGACAGCAAACAAGAAGTAAAGTATAAAGTATGTGAGATGGCATAGGTGCTCTAGAAAGGGTAATGATTAAGATCAGGGAATCAGAAGCCAAGATGATGAGTTTCAGTCACAGTTCTGCCCACATTACAGCTGTGTGACCTTAGGGAAGGTTCTGAAATCTCTCAGGGTCTTCCTTTCCTCATCTCATAGATGTAGCTAATGACAATAGCAGTAACAATAATAGTACCTTCCTTGATGTGAGAAATAAATGTTAGTACATGTGAAGCACTTAGAACAGTGCATGTCTAAGAATGAGCATTACCTAAGTTTTTGTTATTGCTTTTATTTTTGAAAAATGAACTTAGGGAGATTTTAAAGTGATTGTGCCCCTCGTACCATCTTGCTGTGGCTTCTCCTTCATTCTTGGACACAGGGTATATTTTTTTGGTGGGTTCCAACGTCATTCTGTTGATGGTTGTTCAGCAGCTAGTTGAGATTTTGGTGTTCTCGCAGGAGAAGATGAGTGCAGACTCTTGAGAGTCCCTTGTACAGCAGGGAGATTAGACCAGTCAATCCTAATGGAAATCAACCCTGAATACTCATTGGAAGGACTGATGCTGACGCCCAAGTTTTAATACCTTGGCCACCTGATGTGAAGAACCAACTCATTGGAAAAGACTTTGATGCTGGGAAAGATTGAGGGCAGGAGGAGAAGGGGCAACAGAGGATGAGATGGTTAGATAGCATCACCGACTCAATGGACATGAATTTAAGCAAACTTTGGGAGACAGTGAAGGACAGGAAAGCCTGGTATGCTGCAGTTCATGAGGTTGCAAAGAGTCCAACACGACTTAGTGACTGAATAACAGCAAAATGTAGGGAGAGGGGATAGGGAGTGTCTGGGAGAGAGGGGCTGAATTTTTAAAGGGGTGTAGTCATAAAAGTTCTCACTGAAGAAGGCAACACTTGAGCAAATACACATTTCTACATAGATGATGATAGTGTGTTAGAGTAGAAGGCAGCACATGGCAAGTGATTCACTTAAAGACTTCTATTTATATTTTTTATTTGAAGTATAGTTGCTGTGCAATATTATATGTTATAGGTGTACAATATAGTGATCAACAATTTGTAAAGGTTATACTCCATTATACAATTATATACAATTATTGGCTTTTTTGTATTGTATTATGTACAATTATTGGCTTTATTGTATTGGTTATTATACAATATTGGCTATATTCCCTGTGTTGTACAGCCTATCTTTGTAGCATGTTTATTTTATACATAATATTTGTACCTCTTAATCTCTCCCTCCTTCCCTCTCTCCCTGATAACCACTAGTGTGTGTATATATATTTATTCATGCATATTTATGAATATTGCTCAGCCATAAGAAATGAAATGTTGCAATTTGAAGCAACATGGATGGACTTGGAAGGTGTTATGCTAAATAAAATGTCATACAGGGGAAGACACTGTATGATATCACTTATATGTGGAATCTAAAATGCACAATGAATTAGTGAATATAACAAAAAAGAAACAGATTCACAGATAGAGGGAACAAACTAGTGTATGGATATTAATCTCTTATTGGTCAAGCCATTTGCAAATGTTTTCTCCCATTCAATAGGTTGTCTTTTTATTTTGTTGATGGTTTCCCTTGCCATGCAAAAACTTTTAAGTAGGTCCCATTTGTTTATTTTTTGCTTTGCTTTAGTAGACGAATTTTAAAAAAATGTTGTGATTTATGTCAGAGTTCTGCGTATATTTTCCTCTAAGAGTTTTATAGTTTCTGGTGTTACATTTAGATCTTTAATCCATTTTGATTGTATTTTTGTGTGTGGTGCTAGAGAATGTCCTAATCTCACTCTTTTACCTGTAGTTGTCCAGTTCTGTCATCACCACTCATTGAAAAGACTGTCTTTTCTCTATCGCATAGTCTTGGCTCTTTTGTCACAGATGGATATGAAAAAATAAATATATATACATACATTTAATATACATACATAGACACACATGTATATATAAAAAGTTTTACAAAATAGTTATCTGTATTCAGGCATTTATATATGTGTCTTACTATACACATCCACATGATCCAGATAACCACAATGGTGTGATCACTCACCTAGAGTCAGACATCCTGGAGTGTGAAGTCAAGTGGGTCTTAAGAAACATCACTATGAACAAAGCTAGTGGAGGTGATGGAATTCCAGTTGAGCTATTTCAAATCCTGAAAGGTGATGCTGTTAAAGTGCTGCACTCAATATGCCAGCAAATTTGGAAAAATCAGCAGTGGCCACAGGACTGGAAAAGGTCAGTTTTCATTCCAATCCAAAAGAAAGGCAATGTCAAAGAATGTTCCAACTACTGCACAACTGCACTCATCTCATACACTAGCAAAGTAATGCTCAAAATTCTCTAAGCGAAGCTTCAACAGTACATGAACTGAGAAATTCCAGATGTCCACGTTGGATTTAGAAAAGGCAGAGGAACCAGAGATCAAATTGCCAACATCCTCTGGATCATAAAAAAAAGCAAGAGAGTTCCAGAAAAACATCTATTTCTGCCTTATTGACTATGCCAAAGCCTTTGACTATGTGGATCACAATAAACTGTGGAAAATTCTGAAAGAGATGGGAATACCAGACCACCTTACCTGCCTCCTGAGAAATCTGTATGCAGGTCAAGAAGCAACAGTTAGAACCAAACAAGGAACAATGGACTGGTTCCAAATTGGGAAAGGAGTATGTCAAGGCTGTATATTTTCCCTTTGCTTATTTAACTTATATGCAGTTATATGCATATGCATCATGCAAAATGCTGGGCTGCATGAAGAACAAGCTGGAATCAAGATTGCCGGGAGAAATATCAATAACTAGCCTTACTTATGCAGATTACACTATCTTTAAGGCAGCAAGTGAAGAGGAACTAAAGAGCCTCTTGATGAAAGTGAAAGAGGAGAGTGAAAAAGCTGGCTTAAATTACTTACTTTTAGCCTCCAACTAATATAAATAAATGAAAAAAAAACTGGCTTAAAACTCAACATTCAAAGCACTAAGATCATGGCATCTTGTCCCATCACTTCATGGCAAATAGATGAGGAAACAACGAAAACAGTGACAGACTATTTTCCTGGGCTCCAAAATCACTGCAGATAGTGGCTGCAACCATGAACTTAAAAGATGCTTGCTCCTTGGAAGGAAAGCTATGACAAATCTAGACAGTGTATTAAAAAGCAGAGACATTACATTGCCAACAAAGGTCCGTCTAATGAAAACTATGGTTTTTCCAGTAGTCATGTGTGGATGTGAGAGTTGGACCATAAAGAAAGCTGAACATCGAAGAACTGATGCTTTTGAATTGTGGTGTTGGAGAAGACCTTTGAGAATCCCTTGGACTGCAAGGAGATCAAACCAGACCATCCTAAAGGAAATCAGTCCTGAATATTCATTGGAAGGACTGATGCTGAAGCTGAAACTCCAATACTTTGGTCACCCGATACGAAGAACTGACTCATTAGAGAAGACCCTGATGCTGGGAAAGATTGAAGGCAGGAGAACAAGGGGATGACAGAGGATGAGATGGCTGAATGGCAACACCGACTTGATGGACATGGGTTTAAGCAAGTGCAGGGAGTTGGTGATGGAGAGGGAGGCCTGGTGTACTGCACGCCATGGGATTGCAAAGAGTTGGACACGACTGATCGACTGAACTGAACTGAAGTGAACATATTTTTTAACATTACTCCTCTCTCTCTCTCACACACACACACACAGAGGCACACACACAAGAGAGGCAGCTTTTTATATCCTGGAGGAAGATGAAGACTTTCTATCATATGATTTAATGTTCTGGGGCTCTCTTTGAATTACTTTATCTGCTTAATAAACTTCCAGAAAATTCCTTCTGACAGGGCTACCCCTTCCCTGCTAGATGATGTCTAAACCACCATTGTGGATCTTATCACTAGATGATACTAATCTCCAATTTCTGGCTTTCTCAAATAAAAAAAACATTATTTGGAAAAAAGAAACAAATGTCTATTAACAAACATCTACTTTGTATTGTGAGTGGTGACAGTGTATGTAAAACAAAATTGTGATCAAGTTCCTTTATTCAACAGTTCTCTTCTCTATAGTTCCACAAATGTAAAACAGACTAATAGTATCACACTCTGCTGAAAGGACTGGTGGATATTATAGGCCTGGGGTCAGAATAAAGAGGGTAGAGGGGTTCAGGTAAGTCTATAATTGTGCCATTAAGTTTCAGATAGTTTTCTTGACATGCCCAATTGCCAGGTTGTGTATTTCCACTTGGGATTTCCATATGAGTGAATCAGGTCATAGAGTATTTCCTGACTGTCATATCTGATTAGGGTCTCAGATTAGCTCTGTGTTCCCTTCATCCCCTGGCTAATTTCTCCCTACCACTCAGGTCTCTGTTTAAGCATCATTTACTGTTGGAAGCCTTCTCAGACACATCCTCATGGTTTGATTATTATTAGTCATCTAGGAACTCCACCAGCTCACTATTTCCAGATATATTTTTTTCATTTGAAAGGGGTCCAATGAGAGTGAGTTCAAAATTCCTAATGGGCTGTGGCTTCACACAGTGGACTGAAGACTCTAAGAGCTTTCAAATGTCTCATCTGAAACTTTGCTCAAGGATTTGGCTCTTCCACTTTTGGGGGGGATGCTGAGGACACAGATCAGATCTGCAGTGGAAGCCCAGAGTAATTCTACAAGCAACAACTGTGGCATGCACTTCAGAGATGCAGTGGAGGTTGTTGATTGATGCTTCCTCTTCTAAAAAATCCCATGAGAGTTCAGAAATGACAGTCTGTGATTTTAGCAGATACATTTTTGCCTGACAAAGTACATATGAGGTAGAATTACAGGTTTGAAAGTTTTAAAACTATTGACTTTGTGGCATACTCTTTTAAATACAGTAAGTTCAAAATACTTAAAAGGAATTTGGGAAAGAGGAAAAACTAAAGAAGCAAGCCAAATTCTCTATTAAGCTATGGTTAGATATCATCATTCTTTATATTCTCACTAATAGTGTGCCTTATATGACACTGATTTATTTTTTAATCTAAAGGGTTCACACGGTGTTTTCCTCTTCACAGATGAGGAAACTGAGGCCTCACATCCCAGGTCTGACTGAAATCAAAGCACCCCTGTAATGCCTTGTGATTTCATCAAATGCTGACAAGAACCCTTTGAGGGAGGGTCCTCTCCTCAACTCCTGACTGGAGAACCTGAGGCTCAGGGAACTCAGTGCCCTCTCCTGCTATGCCGCCAGCAGAGCCCACACTGGAATTGACACCTTTCTGACTCCAAAGCCCTTACTCTTCCCACTGAGAATACTGTTATGGACTTTGTTTCTGACCATAAACAGGAGTTCATACTCAGTTTAGACAATGTGGAAAATACATCTAAGGAATGGAGGGGAATATATAAATAATCAGCAAACCCTACAACCCACTGATGGTTAACTTTTGGTCGGTTGTAGAGTTTGCAGTCACTGGTAATAAAAGTGTAAAGAAAAGCATGGGAATCATAAAAAAAACATTTTCAACCTCTGGGCAATGGGAAAGTACAATAAGGGAAACACATACAGTGAACTTCCAATGTAATTACAGCCACAGTTTTCCCTCTTAAAATACTTCAGTTGCCTTGCATACTTTTTGGTATGTTGTGGTTTTGTTGTCATTCATCTCAGAGTGCACATGGAACCATATGTTAGTCCATAGTACAAGCTAAGAAAGAATCTTATCTGACACAATAGTATGAAATGAGAAATCAACAACATAAAGAAAATTCAAAAACTCATAAATATGGAAATTAAACAATGCACTCTTAAACCATTACTGTTGAAGGAGAAATCACAAAAGAAAATAGAAAATACCTTGGAACAAATGAAAATAAAAACAGCATACCACAATTTATGAATGAAGTGAAAATAGTGCCCAGAGGGAAATATAGCTATCAGTGCTTACATTAAAAAAGAAAAAGATTTCAAAAACTAACCTACATTTACTCCCTAAGGAAACAGAAAAAGGTGGGCAAAATAAGCCCAAACCTAGCAGAGGCAAGAAATATTAAATATTAGGGCAGAGTTAAGTGAGTAGAGAATAGTAAAACAATATACAGAATCAACAAAACCAAAAGTCAGTGCTTTGAAAAGATTGACAAAATTGACAAATCTTAAATTAGAATGAGAAAAGAAAGAAGCTTTGAATAACTGAAATCACTAATGAAAGTCAGGGCATTACTATTGACCTTACCAAAATAAAAAAGTATTATAAAAGAATACTATGAACAATGCTATGCCAACAAATTGTATAATCTAGGTGAAATGGACAAATTCCTAGAAAAACACAAATGATCACAACTTAAAAAGAAAAGAAAATCTCAACAAAGCTGTAACAAGAAAAGAAATTGAATCACTATTCTATAATCTCCCGACAAAGAAAAGCCCAGCACCAGATGGCTCCATTGATGATTATTACCAAACATTAAAAAAAAGAAAAAAAATTTAAAAAAAGAATAAATGCTGTCAGAGGGATGGGATGGAGAGGGAAGCGGGAGGGGGGATCGGGATGGGGAACACATGTAAATCCATGGCTGATTCATGTCAATGTATGGCAAAAACTGCTACAATATAAAATAAAAAAAATTTTTTTAAGAGAATAAACACCAATTTTTCTCAAATTGTTCCAAAAAATAAAAGAGGAGAGGGTACTCCCTGACTCCCAAACAGAAGAAGCCAATATTCCTCTGATACCACAAGAAAAATATAAACCAGTCTCCCTTTTGAACATAGATGCAAAATTCCTGTGAACACTAGTAAATTGAATCCAAGGATGAAAGGATTTTACACCATAACCAAGTGGGATCTGGAGAAGGAAACAGCAACCCAATCCAGTGTTCTTGCCTGGAGAATCCCAGAGACAGAGGAGCCTGGTCGGCTGCTGTCTATGGTGTCACACAGAGTCAGACATGACTGAAACAATTAAGCATGCATGCATGCATTGGAGAAGGAAATGGCAACCCACCCCAGTATTCTTTCCTGGAGAATCCCAGAGACAGAGGAGCCTGGTGGGCTGCTGTCTATGAGGTCACACAGAGTCAGACACGACTGAAGCGACTTAGCAGCAGCAACGGCAAGTGGGATCTATCCTATGAATGCAAGGGTGACTTAACACAAGAAAATCAGTGAATGTATTGTACATTTACGCATGCGTGCTCAATCATGTCTGACTCTTTGTGACTCCATGGACTGTAGCCTGCCAGGCTCCTCTGTCCATGGAATTTTCCATGCAAGAATACTGGAGTAGGTTGCCATTTTCTCTTCCAAGGGATATTCCTGACCCAGGGATCAAACCTGTGTCTCCTGCACTGGCAGGTGGATTCTTTACCACTGATCCACCTGGGAAGATGTACCACATTTATAGAAAAAAAGGAAAAACATACATGATTATCTCAATTGATAAAGAAGCATCTGACAAAAGGGAACACATTTTCAAGATAAAAGCATTTAGAAAAGTGGCAATAGAAGAGCACTTCCCCAATATGATAAAGAGCATTTCTAAGCTCAGCAAGAAGACAAGGATGCCCACTCTCACCACTGCTTTTCAACATAATACTGAAAGTTCTACTCAGACCAATTAGGCAAGAAAAGCAATAAAAGACATGCAAATTGGAAAGGAATTAAAACTATTTCTACCAACAGGGGACATGGTCCTGTATGCAGAAAATCCCAAAGAATCCACAAAAGTCTATTATAGCAAATAAGCTAATTTAGCAAGTTTCAGAGTACAAGATCAAAACACAAAACTCAATTGTGTTTCTGTACAATAACAATGGACAATTGAAAAGGAAATTGAGAAAAGTTTACTTACAGTTGCATCTAAAGTAACAGCATACCTAGAAATAAATTTAACCAGGAAGGTGAAAGACATGTACAATGAAAACTACAAAAAAGTTGCTGAAAATATTAAGGAAGACCTAAACAAATAGAAAGACATCTCTTCCTTGTTCATACTTAGAAAACTTAATATTGTTAAGATAGAGATACTACTCAAAGTTGCCTACAGATTCAACACAATCCCAAGAGATATAAAGCATAGATACACACAAAAACTTGTACATTCATGTTCATAGCAATATTATTCATAAAAGAGAATAAGTGGAAAAATCCATATGTCCATCAACTGGTAAATGGATAAACAAAATGTGGTATATTCATTCCATGGGATGTTACTGGGCAAAGAAAGAAAGAATGAAATAACATGGGTGAATCTAAAAATAATTATGTTTAGTGAAAGAAGCCAGATCCCTCCTGTACCCCTCCAAAAGAATATTTATTATATGGTTCCATTTGTACTAAATTCTGGAAAATATTAAACTATAGAGACAAAAATCAGGTCAGAAGTTGTCAGGGATTGGTGGGAGAGAGGAGGAGATTGACTACCAAAGGGCACAACTGAAATTTACCCGATAATAGAAATGTTTATTTATAAGACTAATATGGTGGAGGATGTCAACATTTTTGGTCAAAGTTACAGAACTGAACACCTAAAAGGAGTCAGAGTGACTACACCTCAGTAACTTGAATTGAAAAAGACAGACCACATTTAAGATCAGTTGTGAATTGAAGAGGCTGGTACAATACTTACAGAAGAATACTTGTCAGAAACCACAGGAAACTTAAAAACAATTAAGACAGCAATTGTTAACATTTGGTTATTTTCCTTCCCCTTTGTGCACATTTTCTAGTTTTAAGATAAAGTGAACAAACTGTAAAAACACACACACACAACAACTTAGTGATAATGATGAAAATAATAATGTTAATAATAATAATGTATAATTTCCAGAAAAGTAGAATTAAATCAAAGGATTTAAAATGAGGAAAAAAGCTTGAAAGGATCCAAAAGATTTCAGGAAAGTAGAAGAAAATAGGAGCATAGAAAAGGCAGGAAAACAGAAAGGACAAAATAAAATTGTATAAATAAATCCAAATATATAAGAAATCATTCTAAATATAAATAAACTAATGCAACCAATTTTTTAAAAAGCAATACCTGATTGATCTTTTAAAGTCTAGTTATATGCGATTTACAAGACACGTGCCTAAAATGTAATGGCACAGAAAGGAAAAGAATATTCCAATTATATGGAGTTAGCAAGATTTACAATTGAAACATAACTGCATAGAAATGTTGAAAGTAAGAGGACAGAAAAAGATATGCCAGGCAAAAGCTGAACAAAAGAAATATAATGTAGCTATATTATTGTCAGGGAAAAAAGTAGTCTTTAAGGCAAAAAGCATTATTAAGGATAATCAGAGTCAGTACAGAATAATGAAAGGTATAATTCTCCTGGAAGGTATCACAGTTATATGCTTTTATGCCTCCTAATAACACAGCTTCAAACACCACAAAGCAAAAATTGACGAATTACAAAGAAAAATTGACAAATCTACCATTATAGTGAGAATTCTTAACATACCTCTCTCAGTTAACTGATAGATCAAGCAGGCAAAAAAAGAAAAAAACAGTAAAGATATAAAAGACTTGAAAAATAAAATTAACATGCTTGATATAATAGGCTTAGAATTCTACAACAACTAGAGAAACCAAATTCTTTCCAAGCACTTTGTAAATGAAATGCTTGTAAAAATGGACATTATACTAGTCCATAAAATAAGTCTCAAAAATTTACAAGCTGATTCTTAATTGTGTTGAGAAGAGCAAAAGTTCAGAGATAATTCTGAAGTCAAAAACAAGGTAGGGAGACTTGCTCTACCAGACAACATGACCTATTAGAAATCTATAGTAATTAGGACAGTATGATGTAGACACAGGAAGAAACAAATATGCTTGTCAGATAAAATACAGGAAGCCCAGTTAGGTTGGAATTTTCAGATAAACAATGGGTATGTGTGTTATGTGCTAAATCTAGCTATCTTATAAACAAATAAATCATTAAACCTAAGAAAAAGCCAGGGCACATAGCCATCCAGGTATAGAAACGCAATCTATGACAGAGGTAGCAGTCACTCAGAAGAGATGGGATATTTAAAAAGTGGTAGTGGGACAATCATTTATTTATATGCAAAAAATTTTTAAAATTATATCTGTATCTTACACCAATTAAAATCTAATCTTAGGTGGATTAAAGGTTAAATACGAAAAACAAACTTGAAACATTTAGAATTAAATATAGAGCTTAACTTTTTGACATTGGAGTAGGAAACTTCCTAAAACAAGATCCAAAAAGTACAAAGCATAAAGCAAATGACTGGTAATTAAAGTATGCTGTACTGTGCTGAGTCGCTCAGTTGTGTCTGACTCTTTGCCACCATATGAACTATGGCTCGCCAGCCTCCTCTGTCCACGGGGGTTCTCCAGGCAAGAATACCGGAGTGGGTTGCCATGCCCTTCTCCAGGATCTTCCCAACCTAGGTCTCCTACATTGCAGGCAGATTCTTTATCATCTGAGCCACCAGAGGAGCCAAAGAATACTGGAGTGGGTAGCCTATCCCTTCTCCCGGGGATCTTCCTGACCCAGGAATTGAACCGGGGTCTCCTGCATTGCAGGCGAATTCTTTACCAGCTGAGCTACCAGGGAAGCTCAATTAAAATGTAATAAAATATAAAACTTTGTGTATCAAAACATGCATTTTAAAGCCCAGGAAAAGGCCAACCTCAAGGTAGAAAAACATATTTGCAACAAGTATAATGAACAAGGGATTAGTATCTAAATTCCTGAATACTATGTAGTGCATTACATGAATCAATAAGAAAATCACCACATGTAGTCTATGTAAAGTTCTAGAAAATTCAAACATCTTGACTGTTTTGAATTTTGGGTGGTTTCTACTCTTCAGCCTGCAGATCTGGTCATGACAGGACTTCTAGAAGCCCCTTAAGTCCCTTAGACTGAAGAGGGATGGAATGTGAAGCAGTGTGAAGCTAAATGGCTGCTATAAGTGGTAGAGATTCCTTCATATGGGTCAGAGATAACACGATGCCCCACTTTTCTCTTTTAAGCAAGAAATAAATTTGCTTAGAATTTTAAAGTCTTTGTAAAAACAAAATAAGCCAAATGCTTTTACCTACAGGCCTGCAGAGGCAGATGTGAAGCATCAAACATCAGGGTCTTGCAAGTGATGGACACTTTCAGATTTCACTTATTTTTAAATTGTTAAAGGCATATATAGTAAACAATATTTATCATCTTATAATCCACACAATATATACATAAAAATAGTCTTATTTCATATTTCAAAGCTCTCCCATTTGTTTTTCCTCTGGGATACTCTGCTCCTTCCTTTTTGAAGATACCATAGGTCTCACTTTAGTACATTTAGTTGTTTGGTCTGTGCATTTTCAGGAGGAGAAAAACAGGGTGCTCCATGTCCATGCACATTGGGAAACTGATATTTCATTTAAAAACAAGCAATAACAATTAATCTCATATGAGGGTCAATTATGTAAGGAGGTACTTAGCTGTACAGAGTAATGAGGAAATAAAGAGTCAGAGAGATTTTTATATTTTACTTTACACATGTCTATATTGTTGGTGTGTAACAGGACAAGTAATATTGTATTACAAAATAATGCTGTGAAAAGGAAATGAGAGTCAAAATTCTGAAACCAAAGTTTTAGCCTTTTGAACTTGCCTTGCTCATGTCCTCCCTCAGTTTTCTTTCATTCAGCTAGAATTTTAATGCCAAGCCAAAATCATAATGTTATAAATCAATGTTACTTCAATAAAATAAACTTTTTAAAAGCACATTTACTTGCTACCTTTAGTGATCTTTCCATGTCTTTTATAGGCAAGCCTTTTGCCATGTTTTGCTTATGTCTAACATCCTGGCACTTTCCATTTGTTTCTGTACGTACATGTTCTGCAGTAAGAAAACTCCATATATGGTAATGTGGATTCCATTAAGTAGGAAGCAGGAAGGAGTAAATTCCATTACTTAGCAATGCAACTGCAGGCATCTTTCAAAAGAACACTCCACATCATCTCACCCCATTCCCAATCAACCCTCACCCCTGACCAGAAGTTATTAAGTAAATCTTTTTATATTACTCTGTAAGTAACATGTGGGAGGGAGGCAGAGCAACATAAGGCTAAGTGTCAGGCAAGTGAGAATTTTAGATAACAAAACGTGAATGGTGAAAGAGATTCTGGTGACAGAATCCAGCTTCTCAGGATTTATTTACAGCTGAGGAAACACGACACAGATATGCGGTAGCTTGCCCAAGATCACAGAATCACTGCACAAGAGGGAACAGACTAGCACCTAGCTATCAGAGATGAATAAAAGCATTTCTACCATATCACACAATAAATACAATAGGAGAAGAAAACATTAACTGATTTGAACAAGTCTGATTTATCACTAAGTTTTTTAATTATGTCAAGAACATAGGATTTGATATCAGAAAAAGATAGGCTTCAATCCCAATTTTCAACAGAATAGATGCATGGCCCTACACAAATTGTTGCATTCCACCCATTCTAAGACACACTTTAGTTTCACTTTTTAGCACTTCAATTATCAGTATCTTATGCTGTTGTTCACTCTCCAAGTCGTGTCCAACTCTTTGAAACCCCATGGACTGCACTATGCCAGGCTTCCCTGTCCTTCACTATCTTCCAGAGTTTGCTCAAACTCATTTCCATTGAATCAGTGATGCCATCCAACCATCTCATCCTCAGTCATCCCCTTCTCCTCCTGCCTTCAGTCTTTCCCATTGGTATCTTGTAAGAGCAAGTATTTTGTCTTTCTTAGTAGGGCCTAAAGTAGCATGTGTCTTAAAAGCAATGGCATCTTAAATTCAATGAGACAGTTCTTCACCTGTTGGACCCTCAGTTTCCTCATCTATAGAGTAGAGCTGAAAACATCTCCTTCACATAACTGTGAGGAGCATAAAGTAAGGTAAAACTATATATGGCTGCAATCCCAGAGCAGACATCTAGAGTTTCCTGGGTTTCCCAGGGGTGGGGAGCATGGACCAAGGAACACATCATCCTATGCTTTTGCTTTGTCTCAGTGCATCAGACTCCTTAAATCTGTCAGTCTTTCCCCATCCAGCTTATAGTGCATGACTTCAACTCTTTCACTTCAGTAAACTTCAACTCTTCTGTCCATTGATCCTTCTGTCTCAACCATGGGGTAAATTCCTGTAATACAAAGCTCTGTGCAGATTGTGGTGCAGGACAATTTCCTGCAAGAGGAAATTCTGGTTTGAATTCCCAAGCTCCTTTTTAAATCATTGAGCCTTTATGGGGAAAAAGGCTCTCTCAGCCATTGTTGGTGGGAGTGGGGATCGACGTTGAACATTTAAAATCTGCATTTGGCAATGCCATATGCTTTGGGGGGCTACCATCCATGGGGGTCACAAAGAGTCGGACACGACTGAGCAACTAACACTTTCATATGCTTAGGCTGAAAATTTTCACTCTCAGGAATTTATCCCATGGAAAATCTTACACAAGTTGCAAAAAGATATGCACAATCACCATGATTGTACCATTGTTCCAAATAGGAAATTCTTGAAGCAAGTTTTGTTGTAAGATAAATCCTTCAGTGTAGAATGGCAGAATCAAGGCTTCTCAGGATGGAAAATATTTAATTAAATAGAAAAAAGTAAGAATTACTTAAATAAAATAAAAATTGCCATGAATTCTTCTGCCACCAGTCAGAAATAATCACCTAATATTCATGGAAATGGGTACCTGGGGGAAGAAGCTAGCATGACATTATGTTTGACAGCTAACAACATATATAACATCTCAAGATCAATATTATCATTACATTTAAAAATGAGGAAACTGAGATTCTGAAGAGTGAAGAAACTTGTTGGAATAAGTAGATGAGTTAGAATGGGATCCCAGATATACTTGAGAATAAAGCACAGAACAACAATTGGTAGTTTGACAATTTCACAAAGTCAGTTCAGTTCAGTCGCTCAGTTGTGTCCAACTCTTTGTGATCCCATGGACTGCAGCATGCCAGGTCTTCCTGTCCATCACCAACTCCCAGAGTTTGCTCAAACTCATGTCCATTGAGTCGGTGATGCCATCCAACCATCTCATCCTCTGTCGTCCCCTTCTCCTCCCGCCTTCAATCTTTCCCAGCATCAGAGTCTTTTCCAATGAGGCAGTTCTTTGCATCAGATGGCCAAAGTATTGGAGTTTCCACTTCAGCATCAGTCCTTCCAATGAATATTCAGGACTGATTTCCTTTAGGATAAACTGGGTGAATCTCCTTGCAGTCCAAGGGATTCTCAACGGTCTCCTCCAACATGTTCAAAAGCATCAATTTTTCTTTTGGTGCTCAGCTTTCTTTATAGTCCAACTCTCACATCCATACATGACTACTGGAAAAACCATAGCTTTGACCAGATGGACCTTTGTTGGTAAAGTAATGTCTCTGCTTTTTAATACACTGTCTAGGTTGGTCATAACTTTTCTTCCAAGGAGTAAGCATCTTTTAATTTCACGGCTGCAATCACCATCTGCAGTGATTTTGGAGCCCAAAAAAATAAAATCTGTCACTGTTTCCATTGCTTCCCCATCTATTTGCCATGAACTAATGGAACCAGATGCCATGATCTTAGTTTTCTGAATGTTGAGTTTTAAGCCAACTTTTTCACTCTCCTCTTTCACTTTCATCAATAGGCTTTTTAGTTCCTCTTCACTTGCTGCCTTAAGTGTGGTGTCATCTGCATATCTGAGATAATTGATATTTCTCCTAGCAATCTTGATTCCAGCTTGTGCTTCATCCAGCCCAGCATTTTTCATGATGCACTCTGCATATAAGTTAAATAAGCACAGTGACAATATACAGCCTTGATGAACTCCTTTCCCGATTTGGAACCAGTGTGTTGTTCCATGTCCAGTTCTAACTGTTGCTTCTTGACCTGCATACAGATTTCTGTATGTGCATATATGTGGATGTTTCTGGCTGCAAAGATATGCAAAGAACCATGAATGCTCTTCACTGATGACCGTGAGATTGGAGGTTATTTGTATCTGTTTATATTTGTCTGTGCTTTTAATAATATCCTGAGTGAACATGAATTAATTTATAGTCAGAAACAAAGTGTAAAATCTTTCCTAGTTAAGGAACACAAGGCATATCATTGCAGCCACAAATATCCATGTATACTCACATACATGTACAGCTACACATACTTCTATGTAACTTGAGTTACATTAGATGGATGTGTGGTATTATGTATGAATACTTTGGCCTTCACATGATATCATATGTCATGTGGATAAGATCTCCCTTTGCTTTGTAATGAACAACTTACCAATGATCCAGCATCAATTCTTATTCAATGAATTCTCAAGCAATTGGAAGTGCCACACTTATTGGATACTCAATATTTCTGTGCACTTGGTTTTGTTTCTTTTTTTTTCTGTCCTATTAAAATATATGTCAGTTATTTCACCAGGATTAAAGTGTTTTGATACTGCATCTTCATTGAATCTTATCATCTAAGATGATACTCTGCATCTCTCCACAGGAAAAATACCTTTGTCCTTCTTCTGACTGGCTTGAGAAGGCTAATGAAGCATTTATGGAGCACTTAGTGCCAGTTGTTGTTTAGTTGCTAAGTCATGTTTGACTCTTTTGTGATCCCCATGGACTGTAGCCCTCAAGGCTCCTCTGTCCATGGTATTTCCCAGGCAAGAATACTGGAGTGGGTTGCCATTTCCTTCTCCAGGGAGGATTCTTTACTACTTGGCCATCAAAAAAGCCCTCACTTAGTGCCAGACATTTTACTAAATGCTTTACATGCACTTTCTCACTTAATTTTCAATACTACCCAATGAGTTGTTGCTGTTGCAATAGCCATTTGAAAGATTTTTTAAATGGGGCTCAGAAAAGTTAAGCAATTTGCCAAAGGTCATGTAACCTGAAAATACTAGTGTTGTCATTGTTCAGTCACTAAGTCACGTCCGACTCCTTGTGGCCCCATGGACTGCAGCACACCAGGCTCCTCTGTCCTCCACTATCTCCCAGAGTTTGCTCAAATTCATGTCCATTGAGTAGGTGATGCTATCTAACTATCTCATCCTCTGTCGTCCCCTTCTCTCCTGCCTTCAATCTTTCCCAGCATCAGGCTCTTGGCATCAGGCGTCCAAAGTACTGGGGTTTCAGCTTCAGCATCAATCCTTCCAATGAATATTCAGGGATCATTACCTTTAGGTTGACTGGTTTTAGCTCTTTGCAGTACAAGGGACTCTCAAGAGTCTTCTTCAACACCACAGTTCAAAAGCGCTCAGCCTTCTTTGTGGTCCAACCCACATTCATACATGACAACTAGAAAAACTATAGCTTTGACTAGACGGACCTTTGTCAGCAAAGTAATGTCTCTGCTTTTTAATATATCGTCTAGATTGGTCATAGCTTTTCTTCCAAGGAGCAAGTGTCTTAAATTCATGGCTGCAGTCACCATCTACAGTGATTTTGGAGTCCAAGAAAATAAAATCTGTCACTGTTTCCATTGCTCCCCCATCTATTTGCCATGAAATGATGGGACCAGGGGCCATGATCTTAGTTTTCTGAATGTGGCATTTTAAGCCAGCATTTTCACTCTCTTCTTTCACCCTCATCAAGAGGCTCTTTAGTTCCTCTTCACTTTCTGCCATAAGGGTGATATCATCTGCGTATCTGAGGTTATTGATATTTCTCCGTGCAGTCTTGATTCCAGCTTGTGATTCATCCAGCCCAGTATTCTGCATGATGTACTCTGCATAGAAATTAAATAAGCAAAGTGACAATATATAGCCTTGACATACTCCTTTCTTAATTTTGAACCAGTCCGTTGTTCCATATCTGGTTCTAACTGTTGTTTCTTGAGCTGCATACGGGTTTCTCAAGAGGCTGGTAAGGTGGTCTGGTATTCCCATCTCTTTAAGAATTTTCCAGGTTGTTATGATCAACACAGTCGAAGGCTTTTGTGTAGTCAATGAAGCATACATAGTTTTTTTTTTTTTAATTCCCTTGCTTTTGCTATGATGCAACAGGTGTTGGCAATTTGATCTCTGGTTCCTCTGCCTTTTCTAAATCCAGCTTGAACATCTGGAAGTTCTCAGTGCACATACTGCTGAAGCCTAGCTTGGAGGATTTTGAACATTACTTTGCTAGCATGTAAAATGAGTACAATTGTGTGGTAGTTTGAACATTCTTTGGCATTGCCCTTCTTTGGGATTGGAATGAAAACTGACCTTTTCCAGTCCTGTAGCCACTGCTGAGTTCTCCAAATCTGCTGGTATATTATGTGCAGCTCTTTAACAGCATCATCTTTTAGGATTTGAAATAGCTCAGGTGGAATTCTACCAACTCTACTAGCTTTATTCATAGTAATGCTTCCTAAGGCCCACTTGACTTCACACTCCAGGATGTCCAGCTCTAGGTGAGCGACCACACCATCGTGGTTATCCAGGTCATTACGCAGGGCCCAACCCCCTAGCCATAGTTATATTTTGTGTGACCCCATATTAGGGATGAGGATGGCACAGGGAAAATGACTCATGTAAGGTCCTAAGGTCCTTTATTATGCTTGAATCCCCTGTTCTGTCTCCTTTCCAGGGCTTAGTGGAAAACTGTTTCTTTGGATGTTCAAATAGAAAGTGAAGCAACAGGGACAGGAAATCACATGGAATAAAAGGAAAGAGTGCAACAACTGTCTTTCCTTTCCCTAACTTCCTCAGATCCCACAGCACAGAACTGGTACTCAACTTCATACATTATGTAAATATTTAAGCATCTCATTTCTTGTTGCTACAAAGACTCTCTTGTTTCCAAAGACTCTCTCCAATAGTTCTGCTCTTTGTTTTATGTCGATCTCTTTTATGATATAGAGGAGTCAAAGTGGGTAGAACAAACATTTGTTGAAGTCACACACAGACATTTCTTCTAAGTTTTATCATTTTCCCCACACAACAACTCTGTGGAAAAGTTGCTAAGTTTTTTTCCCCCATTTTAGAGCAGATGAATTCAGGTTCAGAGAGAAAAAAAAAAATTTCCAGAGTCACACATCTGATAAGGGACAGAAATGAAGTTCCAATTTTTGCCCTCTCCATAATATACAAAAAGCAGCCTCCCTTTCAGAAGATGGGGTTCCAGGGCTGGAGAAATGGTCAATCTCACTCCCTTCTATTGTAGTCCCACAGTACTCACTCGCCTACCCCTCTGGGTGAGGAAGAGGACAGAGGAGATGAAACCCGCCTCTGTGTCCAGAGACCTGTGTGTTGACCATATCCTTTGGCTCATCCCTGAAGGGGTGAGTTGGAGTCTGGCAGAGGTTCAGGTTTTTAGACACTGAGAAAGTGACCTGGGAAATGGAAATGGACATTCATCAAACATTCTATACCATAGGAATTTCATATCTCCTCTCCTTTAATCCTGAAAACAAACATTCAAGTTAGAGATTGCTATCTTCTTCCAAACCTAGAGCTCAAGCCAGAATATTGAGGTCAGCAATATTTTAAATTGCACACCAACTGTTCTAAAACCCAAGCTTTTCCCACTGTGCCCTATGGTCTCATGAGCTTTCAATGCTCTCTCTGTCTAATCTCCCAGAAGAGTGCCAATTACTCCACCCCAATGTATTCTTCAAGCATTTACAATTAACCATATTGTTTTTTACAATAAAAATCAATATGATTTTTAAAACATTTGCATTGTAAGAAAATAAAATGAAATATAAAATGGGAATGAAAGTTGTTCACATATATTATGGATATTGAGTTAATGTTCATGTTATATCAGAAGGTGACCATACAGCTCGATATGCTCCCAGTTTATGTCTATTGTTGAACAGTGCACCTTGCACTATCAAAAGTGTCCAGTTTGAACAATAAATTATATGGCCATCTTCATTATAAATAATTCTGATTAGTAAAAGATAGATAAAGGGTAACTTGTAATTTTCATAAAAATTCAATATAAGTGCCCATAAACCTATGAAAAGATAGCCTAAATACAGTAATGAAAGAAATACAAACTGTTAATAAAACCTTAAGATTTCATGAGTGAAAAAAGGGAGAGGTGCACATTAGCAAGTTGTTTCCTCTTTTTTCTTGAAGAATAGATTCATGTGTGCTCAGTCGCTATGTTGTATCTGACTCTTTGCAACCCTATGGACTGTAGCCTTCTGGGCTTTCTACGCAATTTTCAAGCCAGAATATTGGAGTGGATTGCCATTTCCTTCCCCAGGGGATCTTCCCGACCCAGGGATAGAACTCACGTCTCCTGAGTCACCTGCATTGGCAGATGGATGCTTTACCACTGAGCCACCTGGGAAGCCTCTGAAGAATAGAACTGCATAGTTATACATTTATATAGTGCATATATGTGCATTTTGTGCATATATTTGCACAAAAGTACTTTTATATGTGCTAGTACACTGTCTTAGGGTAAAAACCTTTGTAGAATATATTAGCACTCTATTAAGAGAGTTTATCTTAGGAGGACAAACCGCACAGTTTCATTTGTATTTATACATTTCTCTATAACTTCATGTCCTTAATGCACAAATCTAATGATCTGATTCATACACTAATGTTATAGAAGTATTCTCTTGGAACTGTATTGACTATTAAGCATAAAAAGCAGATTATACACCATAAATACAATATGATTCCATTTATTACTGATAATACTCCTATGTTTATAAGTAAGTACATGTTATAAAGCAAATGTGTTTAAAAGCTTTGATCCCAAATACAAAATATGCACGTGCACACACACATATACACAACTCCCTTGGAGACACTCAAACTGGAGTCTTTCTCTTCATCTCATATAGGGGTAGAACTTCCTGTTGAGCTCTCAGAGAACTAGGCAGCACCTAATACTGCAAGAAGGCCTATTCGTACCATTTCGAGCTTCCAGCAAGGCCTGTTTGGTGAGTCAGACCAGATGCCCCACTCTCCCAAAACTCTAACTTAGCTGCCTCCCAGAGATATTGAGGGGTTTTCCTGGTGGCTCAGTGGAAAAATATCCGTCTGTCAATACAGGAGGTGCTGGTTCGATCCCTGGGTTGGGAAGATCCCCTGGAGAAGGAAATGGCAACCCACTCCAGTATTCTTGCCTGGGAAATCCCATGGAGAGAGGAGCCTGGCCGGCTACAGTCCATGGGGTTGCAGAAGAGTCAGACACGATTTAGGGACTAAATTAAGAGATATTTGAGAGATGTCCTGACTCTGACCAGCAGGTGGCAATCATCTCAACAGGCTACCTCTGCTACAATAAGAAAGCACCAATTTCTCAAGGAGAAACACTAGTAATTGCTGTGACATTAATAACAGATTATGGAACTGTTTGTATACTATGATCCAAAATATATTGGAAAAATTGGTATGGATGAGAAAAGATAGAGAGAATGTAATTCTTTTTTATTTCTTGATGATGACTCCTGAATCCGTACTTCACTCGTTAATTCATTTATTCTGGAAATATTTATTCAGGGGAACAGACACTTTCATCTTAGCTGTGTTAAATTTTTGTACAAGATTTCCTCGTGGATAGGGTCGTAGGTTGGTGAATTATCTGGCTAAGCTGTATGCTTTACTCCTCTTTCTACTTTTTGTCTAGCTACTTGTCTTATCTTACCAAGCTGGGTTTTTGATCCAAGAGTTGGTATAGCTTTGTGGTCACCTTGATTGGAAGGGTTGCCATTGTTTATAGCTAACTAAAGTAAAAAAAAAAAAAAAGCACACACACAAACCATACTGAAGAGTGAGTCTGATGTAAATAAATTGTACAAATATTTATTGAGATGTAGCCATCTTCTGGACATAATGGATGCTCATAAAAGAAAGAGTTTCTATGTAGTCCTTTCTGACAAAACAGAGTGGTAGACTTCTGGGAGAGTTTGGGGCTTATCTCACCCCTGGGATGGTGATCCATTCAATTTAGAATTCCTATTGTCCTTTATGTCCAATGTTCTCTCTGAAAAGGGGAACATTTTTCTGCTTCAAGTCAGAGTTCCTTTCTCAAGTGCACAGGAAATTCTAGGGAGTGGAAGTAGAGGGAGGTAAAACAAATAACGCCATACAGACACTTCTTATGTTCCATGTGCTTTCCTGTCTTCTTATGCTACTTTCTGGATATTAATATCAGAAAATAATTTTTTTCCCTTTTTTAAAAAAGTCTTTATTGAATTGTTACAATATTGCTTCTGCTTTATGTTTTAGTTTTCTTGCCCACAAGCATGTGGGATCTTAGCTCTCTGACCAGGAATGGAACCCACACCTCTTGCACTGGAAGGCAAAGCCTTAACCACTGGACTGCCAAGGGAGTCCCAGTTTTTTGTCCTTTAAGAAGCAAGCCAGTACTTTGGCTTCTGGAGAGTCCACCCAAGTAAGGAAACCTCTCTGGATCCCATTGACAAACTTAACCCAGTAGCTATGTAACAACCTTGGGTAGACACCTTCACCTCGTTATAACTCTGCCTATCCGAATTTCACCTGTCTTGCCTCTCAACCAAACAAAATCTTGCAGGAGAAAAATGAGATCTATATTGTAATCAAGTATCTGAGACTATAAGGAATCAATGTATATTACCTTGGAGCTTTTCACTGCTAATGACACGGGCCTTGGACTTATTATCCTAGGTTCATCCTAGCTTTCAGAGAAAGATATGAAACTACCTTACAGGCTCCTGAATTAGGCTTTGGTTATCATTTTACTGAAAGATGGAACCCAGTTAAACATTACATTCAGAAGTCACTTAATTCCCCATCAAATTGCAATATGTCCTTTGCTCTAAGATATACAATCTAGCTACTCTCTCACATTATCTACAGTGTTTTCTTCTAAAGTGGAGGGCCCTTTTCTATATTCAAGGGATGATGGAGTAATGAGGTATACCTCTGTCTTTTCTCAACAACATCAGAATGTAAGATGCAGACCAGGATTGCTCTTCAAAATAGACCTCTAGTCCCATAAATCATATACTTGTCACTGACATTATCATTGACCATGACTTTAGCAATTATATGTAATGGAATATTGCTTGGCCATAAAAAAGAATGAAAGGATGTCATTTTCAGTAACATGGATGGCCCTAGAGATTACCATACTAAGTGAAATAAGTCAGACACAGAAAAACTAATATCATATGCTATGGCTTATATACTTTTGGCACACAGAAAACATCTGGACCTGCAGACAAAAAAAAAAGAATTGTTAATGTAAAATACATGTATTGATATTGAAAGTTGTTTATAATATACTCTTCAATAGGGAAAAATCTAATTATAAACCATGCAGTAAGATCCTACTATTTCAAAATAAATCAATGTATTCGTGAAGTATGTTAAAATATATAGCCTCAAATATTTATACACACACACACACACACACACACACACACACACAAAATCTCCTCCTAAGATGGATCTAGAGCTTTCTATCCATCCTCTCTCAAGTCTGAGGCAGCATCTGAGTTCCTTAGCAATATTCTGGTTTCAGAAGACTTCCAGAAAGCTCTGTCTGCTTAATAGAGCATAAGCAGCTCCCTCATTCCTCAACTTCCTGGTTTGTGATATTCAAACTGCAACCCTCACTAAAGTCAATAGGCATTTTTTTAAATTAATTTATTTTTAATTGGAGGATAATCACTTTACAATATTGTGTTGGTTTCTGCCATACATCAACATGAATCAGCCATAGATATACATATGTCCCCTCTCTCTTAAACCTCCCTCCCATCTCCCACCTCATCCCACCCTTCTGGGTTGTCACAGAGCACCTGATTTGAGCTCCCTGCATCATACAACAAATTCCCACTGGCTATCTATTTTACATATATATATATATATATATATATGTATTTATGTTTCCATGCTACTCTCTCAATTTGTCCCACCTTCTCTCTCCCCCACTGTGTCCACAAGTCTGTTCTCTGTGTCTGCATATCCATTGCTGCCCTGTGAATAGGTTCATCTCAAAAGATATTTTCTATATTTTATTGAAAGGGAAAAATGACTTTCTAAGTATGAAAATTATAATATTTTAAAAATCAGAGTGGAAATATATAATACAATCCCAGTCCATTTCAAAAAATAAATATGAATGGAAACTCTTTGAAGAGATAAACAATTTCATTTTCTGCTGTTTCCAAAAATTTGTCATTCTTTCATTCATTCATTCATCCTTCCATTTATCACATAGTGTTTGAGTGTCTCCAGTGTGCCAGCCACTGCCAGCCTAAATCTTTGTGCCCTGACCTCCTTTTTCCTGAGCTCCAGAACTGTAATATCTGTACTCCACTAGATCTGTCTAGTGTTAGTGTTTACCTCTATATGCATGACCAGGCTCAGACATGATAGACCACGAGCATAAACCAAAGGATCCAGGAACCTTGGAAGAGGAACCCTAGAGATTTCCTGTTGCTTTGACCATTTCAGCTACCCATGCATTCACTTTTTTTAAAAACATATTAATGATTTGTATATTTCTCCTGGTTGGAGCTCACTGCCAAAATGGTGCAGAAAGAGTTAAAGATGAGACAACTCTTGGGAAGTCTGGTTCTTGGTTTCTCTCATGGATATGAACTGTGAAAGTCGCCCAGTCGTGTCCGACTCTTTGCAACCCCATGGACTGTCCATGGCATTCCCCAGGCCAGAATACTGGAGTTACCCACTTTCCCTTCTCCAGGGGATCTTCCCAACCCAGGGATCGAACCCAGGCCTCCCACATTGCAGGCAGATTCTTTACCAACTGAGCTATCAGGGAGGCACGAACTGCAGAGTTCAGGCAATTTCTACAATTGTGTTCTTAAGTTTCACAGTTTTCCGAACATGCCCAACTGCTGGGTAATGAATTTCCACACAGGATTTCCCCAGGGATGAACCAGGTCAGAGAGTATTTCCTGAGTGTTATATCTGGCTAAGGTCTCAGATTAGCCTTGCCCTTTCTTTGCTCAGCTAATGCCTTCTTATCCCTCGGGTCCCAGCTTAAACATCACTTCCTGAAGGAAGCCTCACTAACACACCCAGGACCAGTCAGGTACTTGCGCTATCTGTTTTGTTCCCACAACTCTCTGACTTCCTCTATCAGAGCAGCTACAACACTTTATCATTTTTGCTGGTTTTAGACTGTAAGTTCAAATAGAGCAAGGACGATGTCTGTGTTTTGTTTTGTTTGTTTTCACCATTGTAATGTGTTACACCTCTAAGGCTTCATGTTTATATATTTTTGTGCTCAGCTGCTTCAGTCATGTCTGACTCTTTGCAGCCCCATGCACAGTAGCCCACTGGGCTCCTCTGTCCATGGGATTTTCCTGGCAAGAATACTGGAATGGGCTGCCATGCTCTCCTCCAGGGGATCTTCCCAACCCAGGAATCGAACCCGATTCTCCCTGTGTCTCCTGCATTGCAAGCAGATTCTTTACCTGCTGAGCCACTGGAGAAGCAGATTCCTTACCATCTGAGCTACCAGGGAAGCTCTTATATTTTTACTGAAGTTCAAAAGTAATGTGGATTCTTAGTGATGATTTTTGCTATACAAAAGAGTGTCCTTGCTCTTTTGCAGTTTCATTATAATTTAAGTCATACCAAATGTTTCCACATGCTATTAGAATTGCAGAAGTTTGTGTACTTATACTGATGTTGTTGTTGTTGTTCACTCACTAAGTTGTGTCTGACTCTTTGAGACTCCATGGACTGAAGCATGCCAGGTCCCCCATCCTTCACTATCTCCCCAAGCTTGCTCAAACTCATGTCCATTGATTCGGTGATGCCATTCAATTATCTCATCCCCTGTCGCCCCTTTTTCTTCCCGCCCTCAATCTTTCCCAGCATCAGAGTCTTTTCCAATGAGTCAGCTCTTCACATCAGGTGGCCTAAGTATTGGAGCTTCAGCTTTAGCATCAGTCCTTCCAATGAATATTCAGGGTTGATTTCCTTTAGGATTGACTGGTTTGATCTACTTGCTGTCAAGGGACTTATACTGATGAGAATCTTGCAATTTTTATTGATAGGCCTTCATTCTTAAATTTTATGTTTTGTCTCATAACACCTATCTATGAAAGGAAAAAATTAATACAAAAGATAAAAATAACATAAATCTTTCCTAATCCTGCCACACAACTAATACATTTTTCTTATAATAAACAATGGTGAAATGAAAATCATCTTGTCAGTTTCTGTTGTGAAATAAGGTGTTTCACATTTGCATTTAGAATAGATCTAGCTCATTTATTAGTTTGTCTTCTTTATTCCCCATAAAACCCCTGTGGGCACTTTTTAGGCTTTTGTGAATAAACCCCGATACTGTGAGTGTGTGTTTGTGTGTTTCTGGAACACTTATGTATGTTTCCATATACCCCTTCATTGATAGATATCCTTTGTTTTATTCTTATCCTTTAGTAAATTTATGTCTGTGGTAAAAAACAAAATTAAGTATTCAGGTTGATGAATGTTATTGTTTCTATACAGTCATGAACATCCTTAACTATTTCCTTAGGGTACATTTCAAGACATGGAATTGCTACCTCAAATTGTATACACATGCTTAATTTAATTCCTCTCCTGCCACCCAGAAAAGTTGGACCAATTTAAAGTCCATAAACTGGAATTAAATGGAAAAAAAGCCTCAGGGAAGTGACGAGCATGGCTGTGCTGATGCCCTGTTAGAAAGTGCAGACCTTAGATTCCACCAAGCAGCCACTGTAAGGCCACAATAACAGTAAATACTCCTCAGAGCGATCAGTAATGTGCAGTAACAGTAAACAGAGCACATGGTGATATAGCAGATAATGGCAAGAGCACAGGTCTTGGAGTCAGTAGCCCTGGATTACAGTCGTAGTTTGATGAAAAACTATAAAAAACTGGTTTAAAAATCTCACATTATCATTATTACAAAACAAATAATACCCCGCAAGCTGGTACCACACTTAGCCAGAGTTGACCCAAGTTCTCATTGAACCAGTGTGTGGATCAACCACCTTCCCACCCAAGTTCCACAACAGGAGACTATTCTATCCGCTGATCACAACAGTTTTCCGAAAGGATCCTGCTCTCCTTATTACCTGAAAACTCTTTGCTAAAGATTACTAATAAAGAGAAAGAGGCTTGAACTTTGCAAGATGTTGAAAATACCTGCTTAGCACCTCTCTTGAAACTGAAAAGTTGGTGCTTTTCATGTTGGTGTCCAAGAGATAGAAAGGCTCAAACAAATGACTTTGACAGTGGTTGCTGATTTTAGTGATGGATTGGCCTGGTCCCCAAAAGAAACCTCTGAACAATAAAAGGTTAATATAAAGGTCAGATGACAGAGGCAGAAAGTAATTAAGCAATTCCAGACACTCTGCCTTAGACTCTGAAAAGAGAGAGACATTTATTTTTCTACTTGAATGTAAGCTCTTCTTTCTCTTTTTCAGCAGATACATTTGTTTGGCACAGCAGAGATCCTCTGAAATGGTATGACTCAGCCAGATGCTACAGAAAGAGGCCTGAAAAAAGCAGGTTTATTCCATTGAATTAAATTATATTTTTCAAAGGGTAGACAGGCATTATTACATAATACAATTTGATCATGACTTTCACATTTTACTTCAAACACTCCTAGAATTGAATTATTTTCTGATTACCATCAACATTTTTTTCACACTTTAACTACCATAAATTTGTAATTTGTAATTAAAAAACAAAGTTTTAAATGATCAAAGTATAAAATAAGAGGGGAAATAAGGAGAAAAATCATTACCATGATAAACTGGGTTTTACACCAGTATTCTCTAATCTGGGTTCAATCCCTGGTTTGAGAAGATCCCCTGGAGAAGGGAAAGGCTACCCACCCCAGTATTCTGGCCTTGAGAATTCCATGGACTGTATAGTCAGTGGGGTCGCAAAGAGTTGGACATGACTGAGCAACTTTCACTTTCTCTAACCTTTTTTTGCAACAAAATTTGTGTCAACAAAATACCATTTTATACTCTTTCATTTCCTATGTTTCTCCATAGATATACTTTGTATTAAACTCTCTCCATCTATGGCATTCTGAATAAGTGAAGTATGAACTGGTTATTGCTATAACTTAAAGACCTTACAACAGAGATTCCTTTTAAAGCAGACAAACCCCTAATGTTTAAGCTACTATTCAGTTATTATACATTATGCTAATATCAAAAAGTGGTACAAAACCATAAGGATATGTGGAAGGTCCACTGTAATAATACATCAGCATATGTAAAAAGGTTAAGACCCCTTGATCAATCCAGCTTCCTTATTTTTATGGCTGAAGAAACAAGTTCAGAGAGGCTCAGTGACTTGTGGATAAAAGAGCTGATTTGTGGATGAGAAAGGACTAACAAGTATCAGAAACAGAAAACAACACTTCTAAGGATTCTGAACAACAGACATGTACTTTCCACTGTCCCTGTGGTAGACATCTACATTACCTTCAATTTCCCACTACCACAGATATATCCTTATACATATTCTCTTACTTAACTATGCAAAAAAATGACTCTGAGATATACATCCATTTGCAGAATTGCTGGGTCATGGACCATGTGTACCTTGCTGTGATTAAGCACTTCTGTATTGATTCCAGAATGAATGCACCAGTATGTACTTCTACCAGCTATTTGTGAGAGTTCTCATAAACCCCCAGCAACACTTGGCATTATCCACCGTTCTAATTTTTGCTTATGAGGTAAAGGATATTTCTTTACTGTTTTATTGGAAAAAACTAATGAATTTGAGCACTAAATACTTAAAGTATGTACTATATAATTTGGTTATGTTTCTGTTTTTTTTATTACTGTTATTATTGTTATTATTATTTACCACTAAGCTGTATATTAGTTTTTGCATCAGTACCATGGTGAGTTTTTAAATTTCATGTTTATGACATGAGAAGAAAATCAAAAGTTATATTTTTAATGAAACATTTACCAACTGACCCAATACCACTATCTGAATAATCCATGTTGCTCACTGATTAGAAATGCCAAGTTTATCATATTTAACACCTTCTTGAGACTGAAATTTTATTCTGTTCCATTAAATTTTATCTTAGATTTTTCCACCAGTCTTATCCTGTTTTAATATTGTTGCTTCATGAAACACTCTAGTAGCTAAAAAGTAGTATTTCCCCTATTATTTGCTCTCTGGAAAGTCAGGAATAGCAGCAACAAAAATAAATGTAGCTAAAATTTATTGAGCATTTGCAAAGTTATATGCAAAATCTGTTAAATTATAACACTTAATCCTCAGTAGCAAATAAGGGTGTAGATACTTTTCTTATCCCCATTTGAAAGATCAGAAACTTGAAATACAGAAGACTCAGATGGTTTGATGTGGAACATAGCCTCAAACCCACAGCAAATTCATATTTCTAATCACTGTTATATTAAAATTAACTGTATGAAATAGTCAGAATTTGAGCATTTCTAACCAAGAAAAATGTCAATTTCTTATTGATCAACCTAATATATGGTATTTTTTATTTTAAAAATGAGGTTATCCAAGAGGAAGAAATGTACCCTTGGCCCAGTAATTGCCAACAAGTGTGCTATCTGGACTCCCTGGTCTTCTAACTCCAGTCTTCTAACCAGGAGAGTCATTACAGTCATTTATTTCTTGAACTCAAGAGGAAACTATTTCTCTGATGACCTACTAGAAGGTAATATAAGAGAAAGAAAAGCACATGAGAAAGGAAATTGCATAATGGTTATTTTCCCTTTGGCAATTTCACCAGGTAATCCATCCTACAACTCAGAAATGACACTGAAGCTCACAAATTATTAAAAATGCATTGACATTTTACTTGTTGCTTTCTAATATTCTCTATAATAATTTTGCTATTTAATTTATATTAAAATCACATCTTTAATGGGAGAGAGAAGGAAAGGAGGCAAGAGTAATACTTTGTCAAAGTCTACTATGTTCTAGACAATGCTAAAAGTGTTGTAATTTTCACCTTGCCTTAGCTCTGTGAGTGTGTAGTGTATTGTGTTTACTAAAAAATATCATTTCACAACATAAAATAGACTTTATTTTACTTACAAAAGGCATTTTTAGAAATAGCTCCCAATTCTGTTTTCAATCATATATTTAAAAATGAAATAGTCATTCACTTTTATTTGCTGCTAGATTAATACTAACAAATATATGGGCTTCCCAGGTGGTGCTAGTGGTAAAGAACCTGCCTGTCAATACAGAAGACATAAGGGATGCAGGTTTGATCTCTGGGTCAGGAAGATCCCTTGGAGGAGGGCATGGCAACCCACTCCAGTATTCTTGCCTAGAGAATTCCATGGACAGAGGAGACTGGCGGGCTACAGTCTATGGGGTCACAAAGAGTTGGACATGGCTAAAGCGACTTAGCACGCATGCATGTAACAAATATATATTTCTTTCTTTCTCTATCTCTTTTATTTAGTCAACAAATATTTACTGTACACCTAGTAAAGGCTCTGCCAGACCAAATTGTATCTTCACCACAGGCATTTCTTCAGTGTTCCAGACCCTATTATCCAACTAGAGCATGATACACATTCACATGTATGACCAGGCATAAATACTGTATCACGCCAATTCAAATGATACAGTCCTTGAGTTCTGAAAGTTTACCATCTAAGTAGTGGCAGCAGCAGAAGAGCCTAGGGCTTGGAAATGGGCAAACATGGGTTAAAATTCTTGTTCTGCCACTTTGCCACTTATTTAAGGTATGTAAACTTGAAAAGTTCGCTTAGCAACTCTAAAACTTAACTTCTTGATCTGTACAAGGGGACTGTTATCTGCGTTTCGAAAGAAAGCCTATTAGGAAGAAAAAAGAAAGAAAGAAAGAAAGAAAGAAAGCCTATGAATGTAGTGTGCCCAATCATTCTGTCTGGAAACTCAACATGTTAAATTTTTCTTAGTCCATCTCTTCACTTTTTTAGCAGAAATGACTGTGAAATGATTTCAGCTGTAGCCCTCCAGACTCCTCCATACATAGGATTCTCCAGGCAAGAATACTGGAGTGGGTTGAGATGCCCTCCTCCAGGGGATCTTCCCCACTCACAGATTGAACCCACATTTCCTGTGTCTCCTGCATTGGTAGTCGGGTTCTTTACCATTTAACACCACCTGGGAAGCCCACTGCATAACTGTAAATCATAGAAAACATCCAGAAGTGTCACAGTGAAAAGAAAATTAAACATATGTTTACATTATGAATGTGACCCAATTCTGTTTCTATGTCATGGAATAAGTTGGCTGATAGAGTTCAATTCTTGTGCTTTTCCTAACGCATCTGGACCTTATAGATTAACATAATGCAAATGTGTAGCTTAGGATGTTCTAGTATTCTTTGAGTGTCAGAATGTTAAAATATAGTAGAAATGCAATGCATAACGTTGATTCTGCATGAAGGACGCAAGAACAAGAGTCAGGAACTCTGTCTGAGTCTCAGTTTCTAAGCAGTGTCTGATGACAGAACAAAATACTCTTAAGCATTCATCAATGTTGTGGAGATCAGTGAGAGCTCCATTTTTGCAAGCATTCTGAGTTCTCAGAAGGGAAGGAAGAAGTTCTCTTATGTGTAAGGAATGAATTTGTCTTCCATTAATTTTGCATTTTTAATGCCTGCTGTGTTTGGCAAGGAGTCTGGTAGAATTTGGAGACCACTCAAAACAATGAAACCTGGCCATTAGGGAACAAGCTAAAGGAACTCTTACTCTGAATAACTCCTTTACATGATCAACTCATTTAAGTATGTTGGCGAGGCTCTCAGAGAAATTGTTCTGGAAGAAGGATTGTTCAGAGGCAGTAGTGCTCTATAAGCACACATACACAAACATACACGTGTTATTTGTATCCCTGCTCCTGTCTGCAACTATTTTCTACCTGCCTTTGTGAAATTTCATTGCTACCCTCTTGTTAGGGATTCTCTTTTTATCTCTAAATGTGGGTGTTTATTGAAGGATTTTAGCTCACTTTTAGGTGAATGTCTAAAATCACACCTGAAATGGGTTTTCTGACTGTTCTGGCTACACTGACCCTGATGCCAGACCTCTGCTAACGAGGGATTGCATCTAGTGAATGTTAATGGATGTTATTGAGACTGTCTGGAACAACTGTACATTCCATTCTAGAGATGTAATTATGACAACAAGGTGTCCAAACAGCCAATATTCAGAATCCTTTCTCTCTCTATTAAAATGATATGGTATATTTTTCTTATTGTAAGATTTATTTCCTTCTCTCCTCCTTTCCTTCTGTCCTGAAACAAACTGAACTGTAGTCATAGCTCATGTATAGCTGTTTTCACTGAATTTCATAGTGAGGATCTGTTGGTGATTATGGAATACTGCAGCAGCCCTTGGATGTTGATCAAATTCTCCCTTCCAAAATGAAAGAAGTCAATCCAGGATACAAAATGATCAGAGCAAAAGGGGTAATTTCATTCCTCTCTTTCCATTTCATAATCACTGGACTATTCTTACCACTCTTCAAAAAAATACAAACACAAACAAAAAACAGAAGGCATCATGTGCAGATGTTATGCTCTAAAAGTCATTAACTATGTAGTAGCATTTCTATGCAACTCTCTCTTTTTAAAGATTTTGAATTATAGTCTGTTTTTGTTTTTTTTCCCATTTATTTTTATTAGTTGGAGGCTAATTACTTTACAATATTGTAGTGGTTTTTGCCATACATTGACATGAATCAGCCATGGATTTACATGTGTTCCCCATCCCGATCCCCCCTCCCACCTCCCTGCTCACCCTATCCCTCTGGGTCTTCCCAGTGCACCAGTCCTGAGCACTTGTCTCATGCATCCAACCTGGGCTGGTGATCTGGTTGTGTCTCTCTTTTCTGAGAGGCCCCTGTATAGGAAAGGCCCTTTCATGGGATGGGCCAGAGAAGCATGGTTCATCAGATCTTGAGAGCCTTCAAAAACATATAGTCTTCCCCATATTTTTACCAAACCAAATATTGACAGTACTTGGTTATGCACTGCTGCATAACAGATCACCCCACACATAGAAGCTTAAAACATCAACAGTTTAATTTTATTATTTGTCATGATTCTCTGAGTTGGCTAGGTGGTTCTTTTGCTACAGGTGATCTCAGAGTACAGGGATGGTCAAAAGATCAAAACTAGCCTCACTCACATACTAGGGAGTTGACACAAGCTACTGACTGGGAGCTCAGTTAGGGCTGGCAGCAAGGAGACTCAGTTCTCCATATGGGCCCTTCCACATCACCGCTTGTGCTTTCCTCACAGCATAGCAGCTAAGATCCAAAAAGGAGGACTCCAGGAGGCAAAGGATGAAGAATTTATAAAGCATAGCCTTGGAAACTCTCCACCACTTCTGCTGCATTTTACTGGTCATGAATAATCACAGGGACAATCCAGATTTGAAGAAAGGGGAAGTCAAGCTTCTCTTCCTAATGGGACTGAAGCAAGGTCATATTCCAAAAGAGCATGTAGGATGAGAGATATTGTTGAAGTCATCTTCAGTAACATGATCTACCATAGGCACCAATCTAAAGCACCATCTCTCCCAGATCCCTACAATGTCCCTTACCCCATCATCCACTTGAAGCTTCTGACACAAAGATCCCACATCTTCTCCTCACCTTTAACCAAAGGCAGTCATGCTTTCCTCTCTCCTGTGTGTGTGTGTGTGTTATTCACTCAGTCGTGTTCAATTCTTTGTGACCCTAAGACTGTAGCCCACCAGGCTCCTCTGTCCATGGAATTCTCCAGGCAAGAATACTAGAGTGGAATGCCATGCCATCGTCCAGGGGATCTTCCTGACCCAGGAATTGAACCTGCATCTCTTATTCTCCTACATTGTCAGGCAGGTTCTTTACCACTGAGCCACCTGGGTAGCCCTTCTCTCCTAGACACCTGTATTTCATTGAGGAGTCCTCAGGCTTCAGTCATCCATACCTGTGAATTAAGTACTGCTTGACACAATAGCCGAATGTTCAGATTCAATGCCTCTCATTCAACTTTTCACTTGAAATCTGGTACTCATCTAAGTTGGGGGATGGGGTTTGATCATTATACTGTGTACTTAATGTCATAGTAATTTCTTTAAGGGAAGGAAGATATGTGAAATTAGATAATGATATTCTGGAAGCCCTAGCACATGCCAGACACTTTCCATTCCACTTCATTTTCTCTTTGAAAAAAAATCCTTTAAGGAAGATGGCATAATTCATATTTTTCAGATAATTAATCTCAGGCTTATGGAAGCTAAGTAACTTTTCTAAGGATGAGCACATAATAAATGGCAATAACAGATTCTAACTCATTCTCACCATCTGCCTTTCTATTAGTCATGTTTCTAGGGTTCAGGGACTAGTTGTTTTAAACTTGCTAGCCATAGTGTGCAAGGTATATAAAGTGGGAGGCAGGAGGAAGAGGAGAGGGAAAATGATATCAACAGAGGATCCTGATACAGGAACGTCATAAAGGTAACTTTTTTATATCCATTAATATTAATGAAACTTCTAGAGGCTCAGATAAGTTAAATACTTAGCCCAGATCACCAAAAGTGTAAATATGAGAGCAGGGATTCAAAACTAGGACTCTCAAGGTCCCGCCCCTGACACTGAGTCCTGCCTTTCCCAGTCTTTAATTTCCCGGGTCTTTAATTCTGTAGACTTCTAATCTCTTGCTTAGCTGGCTTTCTGGTTTATACAAACAAGAGAATGGTGAATGCATTGCTACAGTAAGCCCCCTACATACGAATGAGTTCTTTTCCAATATCCCACTTTAAGTCCAATTTGTTCATAAGTCCAACAAAGTTAGCTTAGGAACCTAACTAACACAATCAGCTATATAGTACTGTACTGTAATAGGTTGATAATACTCCTCACACAAGTAGTACATAAAAACAAACAAAAATAAATAAAACAGCTTTAATGTTATAGTGCAGTACCTTGACAAGCACAGTGGTATCATACAATAGCTGGCATACAGGCGGTGGCATCGAGTGAACAGGCAAGAAGAGTTATTCATTGGAGGAGGTAGAGGCGGTGGGAAATAGTAGAGCTGAAGGGTCGTCAGCAATGGGAGACAGAAGGCAAGCTGCAATTTTACTCATGCTTGCCATTGATGAAACACATGCTCACATCTTTGAAAGCTCGCAACTTGAATGTTTGTATAGAGAGGACTTACTGTATTTGATTCAAATTTATTTATATTGAACTTTGTACATACAATAATTTTAACACATTTGAGATGACAAAAATAATCATGAATACAATTAAAAGCAATTAAAGAAACTTTGTGACCCCATGGGCTATAACCCACCAGGTTCCTCTGTCCATGGAATTCTCCAGGCAAGAATATTGGGGTGGGTAGCCATTCTCTTCTCCAGGGGATCTTCCTGACCCAGGGATTGAACCTGGGTCTCTTGCCTTGTAGGTGGATTCTTTACATCTGAGCCACCAGGGAAGCACACACAAAGAAACTTGAGAGAAAATATTGGTAAAATGTATTATAACCATGATCAGTATTCTTAATGCCTATAGAGTACTTACAAACCAACAGAGGAATAGGCTAAGAATATGAACATTTTATGTGTGTGCATATATTCATGTTAATATTGTTGTTCAGTCACTCAGTTGTGTCCAACTATTTGCAACCCCATGGACTGCAGCATGCCAAGCTTCCCTGTCCTTCACCATCTCCTAGAGCTTGCTCAAACTCATGTTCACTGAGTTGGTGATGGCATCCAACCATCTTGTCCTCTGTCGTCCCCTTCTCCTCCTGCCTTCAATCTTTCCTAGCATCAGGGTCTTTTCTAATTAATATAATACATACAGATTTTCTTAAAGGATTTTTAAATGAAAGGATATCTTTGGATAAAAGAGGAAATATAGAGAGAATCATTTTGTGCATGTCTGCAGTGTTTAAGTTTATTACAACAAGTATGAATTTCTTTCACATGTCTTAGTTCTGAAAATGACTGGGGATTCTAGCAATGTTTCCTTTACTACATAGTCTTCTGGTACAGGGGAGCCTGACAGGCTACAGTCCACAGGATCACAAAGAGCTGGACACGACTGAAGTGACTGAGCATGCACACACAGAGACTTCCAGACAGATCTCTATACTGAGTTAGAGCAATGATCCTTCCCTCAATGGTCCTTCTTTTCCTTTTGTCTGAGATATATAAGTTTAATTTCTGGCTCTGATCAAGAGCTGAAATTTCACAGTGTTTAATAAACCTTCTTCAATAAATAAATGTATTTTATGAGGAAGAAAAAATATGGAAAGTATGAATTTTCTAACCATAATAAAGCACTCAAGTGCATAAGAAGTGTTGCTTTGTGTAATTTTCCATATTGTAATTGAATCTAATTTCCACTTTGAGCCCCAAATCTACTGTAAGTAAGAAGTATAGTGTCTCCAATTCAGGGTAAATTCAGTTCCTTCTTGGTTTTCTTTGTAAATGTATGGTAAATTCAAATGTATGATATGTCAATCATACTACATGTCTCCACTTCTCATCACATGACATCTAAATTTTCAGAACGTATGTAGTGTCTTGATCTATACTGTCCTTGTTGACACCTCCCAAGATATTTGAATTCCCACCTAAACCTCAAACATATGGTTCGTAATGCCATGCTGCAGCCTCTCATCTCAACCATGAGGCTGATTCAGGACTGTAGCACTGTTGTTCAGCTAAATTTTGTGCTCTGCTCAAAGTGTGAAAGTGAAAGTGCTCATCACTCAGTTGTGTCCTACTCTTTGCGACCCCATGCAGTGTAGCCCCATCAGGGTCCTCTGTCCATGGAATTCTCCAGATAAGAATACTGGAGTGGATTACCATTCCCTTTTCCAGAGGATCTTCCTGACCCAGGGACTGAATCTGTGTCTCTTGAATTGCAGGCAGATTATGGTCTGAGCCACCAGGGAAGTGGAACACAGCAAAATTTGTGAGAAACTCATCAGCACTAACTTAGGTCTTCTCTGACCTTTATATAAAATGAAATCTTGTGAGGCTATGGTGTCGCAGGTGTTCAGATACAGAGAGGGAAAGATCACAGGGAAAATTTATATTTGAGGGGGCAAGAAATATGTCATGTGATATTTCATTTTGCCACATTTCCTAACCCTTGGCAATCCTTGTTCCCTCACAAAGAAACATATTTTCACGTAGGTGTCACTCTCTCAAATAAGGTAGGAATAGACTTGTCCAAAATTTGTCTAGAAAAGTAATTCTCATATGCAAATCAGCAAGAAAGTATTATCTTTCCCAGGATCCCCTTTTGTCAGGTGGATATAAATGGATACTAGGTAGGTTTTTCATCTCCCTCATTTAAGGGTGGTTACGTGTTCTTCCAGGCTTCTTCTTATTCTTCCAGTAGCTCAGCAGAAAAGAATCCACCTGCAATTCAGGAGCCACAGGAAACGTGGGTTCGATCCCTGGGTCAGGAAGATTCCATGGAAGAGGGCATGGCAAACCACTCAAGTATTCTTACCTGGAGAATCCCATGGACAGAGGAGCCTGGCGAGCTACACTTAACAGGGTTGCAAAGAGTCGGACACAAATGAAGCAACTTAGCACTCATTCTTCCAGGCCAGACAATTGCTGCCAGACAAATCATTCTTACCCCTTCCTCTACGATTCAATGATGCAGTATAAGTCCCCAACTTCTAGGATTTAAATTTCAGCCTAAATTTATTTAGCCCACACTGAGTTGATTGGGAAAACCCTGTGATGACTGAATTTACCTTCAATTAGCAAGATTAGGTTTCCCACAACTAGCAGAATGGGGCTCAAAATGCATGCTAAGATCAGTCATATAAAAACAGAGATTTCTCTACCAGCTGAGAAATATCCTGAAAATTTATACTCCCTTAAAAATCAATAAAATTTATTTCTAAAGAGATTATGAAACAGTTTGTACAGTCTGATCTCAAATACTTTGAAAAATGGATGTGAAAAGAAAAAGATTAGAAGGATAAGCACTCAATTTTACTTGCTGATGACTCTCAAAGTCAATAATTCATCCAATAATTCATTTATTCAAGAAATATTTATTGGGTGTTATTATGCATCAGGCATTGAAAATTCAATTCCATAGCTTCATCCCATAACTTATTTCTCCTAAATTGCAGACTCATATGGCAAACTCCTTGCTATACATGCCCATTTGAGGAAGCTAAATAGTACTAACCTACTGAATGCCTGTGGTCCCACATGGACTGTACCAAACAAATTTAGACCAATCTTGGCCCTGAATCCTAAAAACTCAGCATATAAAAGGAAGGCCATATATAAGAATGAAGAGAGCTTGGGTTTTTAAGTCAAACTACAACTGGGTTAGAACTCTGGCTCTGCCTGTTATTAGCTGCATAAACTTGGAAAATGTAATTAACTTCTCTGAGCTTCACAGAGCATACTTAGTGAAAAGATAAGCAATAAGAGAGATTGTTGTACAGCATTTTTAAGCATTTAAAGAGAAAAAGTAGGTAAAGTGCTTAACAGGTTTTGGTCCACACAGGGAGCTCAGCAAAAGTTTACATCCCATCCCATTCCCTCACTTCTGTGGCAGAGGTGGCATTGCCATAAATGAAATAGCACAAATATGTGATTAAAACACTTGGAGTGGCTAGAATAGAAATAAACAACCAACATACATTTATGTTACACAGGAAATATGCTATATTCTTTGTTATATTTCTTGTGGCCAAACCACAAGAAATTGCTGATATTTAATTCTTTTTTACCTACAAAACAACAGTTTCATATCTTTAAGTCTAATAGAGCAATTTGCATGTTGACTTGAAAGAGGGGGACGATGTTCACCCTTTTTCTGTTGAACTGAGTTTTCCCCCCTCCTATTTCTCAAGGTACACATCAAGAAAGCACATTAAAAAATTTAAAAAAAGAAAGCACATAATATGGGTGTCTCTACTATTCTTTTAGCCCAAAAAGATATGGGTGCACAAAGCTACAGTGATAGCTCTATCAGGCAGGGTGCTGGAGAGAGGGTCAGGAGAGCTGCCTGGCTCCCAGGACTGGAAGCATGACCTATAACAGGACCTTGGCTGAGTCACTTCCCCTTTGCTAGCCTAGACTCATCACTGGAATGAAGTTGAGGAGCCTACCAAGACATCCTGGAGTGTAATGCAAACCCATGAGACCTAAGCTGAGCAAGCACTCTGGATTCTCAGCGATGAGAAAACTGGAAATAGAACTGCCACATGACCCAGCAATACCACTTCTGGGCATACACACCGAGGAATCCAGATCTGAAAGAGACACGTGCACCCCAATGTTCATCGCAGCACTGTTTATCATAGCCAGGACATGGAAGCAACCTAGATGCCCATCAGCAGACGAATGGATAAGGAAGCTGTGGTACATATACACCGTGGAATATTACTCAGCAGTTAAAAAGAATTCATTTGAATCAGTTCTAATGAGATGGATGAAACTGGAGCCCATTATAGAGAGTGAAGTAAGCCAGAAAGATCAAGACCATTACAGCATACTAACACATATGTGTGGAATTTAGAAAGATGGTAACGAAAACCTTATATGCAGAACAGAAAAAGAGACACAGATGTACAGAACAGACTTTTGGACTCTGTGGGAGAAGGCGAGGGTGGGATGTTTCAAGAGAACAGCATCGAAACATGTATATTATCTAGGGTGAAACAGATCACCAGCCCAGGTTGGATGCATGAGACAAGTGCTTGGGCCTGGTGCACTGGGAAGACCCAGAGGGATCGGGTAGAGAGGGAGGTGGGAGGGGGGATCGGGATGGGGAATACATGTAACTCCATGGCTGATTCATGTCAATGTATGACAAAACCCACTGCAATATTGTGAAGTAATTAGCCTCCAACTAATAAAAATAAATGAAAAAAAAAAGAAAATCTCTTAAGGCTAAAGAATTATTTTAACAGAAATTGATTTGCAAGAATAACGGAACACATTAGACACTCAAAAGACAATTATTCATGAAATGTAAACAAACTTATAAAATACAAATGACACCCGGATGGATATGGATCCTGACCTCTACCAAACTAGGAAAACTCAGTGTGAATTGTACCTGCTAGTGTGCTATGAGCTTTCCATGTGTTGCCTCCTTTAACACTTAAAGTGAGCCTATGAGGCAACATTTATTACTTCAGTTTTCAGATGAGTATTTTCACCTTTCATTATTTCAATTTTAACTATGTAAGTAGCAGAGCCCAGAATTCACATCTGGCCTTTCTATTTTCCCAATCTGTGCTTTTTTCTCTCCAGGACATTAGCATGGAGCTAATCAAGCTCCTGGTGTGTCCAGCCCTAGGCCTTTTAGCCCAATGACAAGAATGGCATGTCTGTTACCAATACCCCCAAGTACTCAAAAATGTGATTGTGTGCTTGTGGTATATGACGCAGCATGCAGATGGAACAATGTAAGTAAAACTTGGAATTCAAAGGACTCTTTGGCCTACTTGAGAACTGGAACTGGACTAAACACCCTGAAGAAAGGAGTTCTTCAGACTAGAATGGTCTCATCAGTCAAAAACCCAACTGTATATTTCAGGTAAAGGTATAGCACAACTGGAAGCCAAATAAGTTAGAAAAATTATTTGAGGCTTATTATTCTTCATTATCAGTTTCACATTCATAAATCAGTTCAAATTTGAAAATCAAAGTTTAACAGAACTAGGACTAACTATGGGTCAGAGACACCATTAGGCCCTTATATCTGCCTAGAGAAGGTGGACAAAATTTGGAAGAAATATCTTTCTCTTTGTTGTTATCCTCTGACTCAAATTGCAGGTTAAATTTTGTCATCATAATTGTGGAGCATGTCCTCCATGTTTCTCATCAGACTCACCTGGGTTAACAACGGACTGGGGGATGAAAACCTCAGCAGTGGTAGGGTGTGCTTGTTTCTGCAGCTGTCCAAATTCAAAATTTAAGTACATACAGGAAATCATACTTGGCCTGGCTTCCTTGGCAGTTCTGTGTAATATGTCAATCTTTGCTGACTGAGGAGTGGACCCAAAAAATGTTGATAGACCTTATAGTGAAAAGCTAGGACATCTACCAGATGGCACATAGCATTCTAGACATATAAGTCTAAAAATAAAGGAGAGCTTTATGGTCAAGAGAGTAGCGTTTCCAGAGAGCTCATATTTGAATTCTGACTCTCTATTTAAGAAAAATGGAGCATTTGTTTATTTATTTGTTTTTATTAATCCAGGGTATCCTTTATTATTCATTAATTTATTTCTTTATTCATTCTTATATTATTCCCAACTCTTAGAGTATCTAGTGTTCAGTACTTTTCCCTGGAGATTCTGCTGATATTTTGCTGATGTGTTTAAGTTGCTACAACAACTCTTGTATATGGGTATCATTTTTCCTTAACAAATGCAAGGAAAGGGTCCAAAATATAAAATGGTCCGTGAGAGAAAGAGGCCTTTTCATTTCCTCATTTCTTTTACAAACTCATTTTTACAAAGTCTCAGAACAATCTTAGCAGTCAGAGACATCATTTGCAGACCTTAAGCTTCACACCCACCACCTGTCCCTGCTGTGACTCATAATATAAACATAGACCCTCTGTGTAATGTGTTTCCTAGAACTTTAAAATATAACTCACAGCTGGTGTCTCCCTTTCTGAGAGGCCCCTGTGTGGGAGAGGCCCTTTCACGGAGTGAGCCAGAGAGTTCAATGGTCCAGCAAACTTTGCATGAATTTCCAATCTGAAGAGACATCACAAACTTCTGCTTTTCTCCAAATGTGTTAGTACAATCTGAACCATCATCTCTCCCAGACTCTACAATGTCCTATAGGACATCCTCGTCATCCATTTCAATCTTCTGCCACAAAGATCTCACACTTTCTCCTCACCTACATCCAGAAGAAGTCATGGTTTCCCCTTCTCTTAAACTTGTATATTATTTTGAGGAGTTCTCAAGCCCTGGTCATCCATATCTGTGAATTAGATGTTGCTTGACACAATGACAGAATGGTCAAATTCTAATGTCTCTCATCTGGATTTGATAGTGTGTATTTTTGTTTACTTTTAAAATAGTCTTTAGAAATAAGTAAAAATTATATACATTTCTTAATCATATTGTCCCCAGGGAGACTGTAGCTCATTGAGAAAGAAGATACAGTAACTGTGGGTGGTCATCAGTTACATCCATTAAATTATAATTCGCTTAATAAATAATGAACTGCAACTTGCCTTCACTGATCAAGCTGGCTTTAATTGCTTTTACAAAAAACTTGCATGTCTTCCAAGCATCACATAGTCTAAACAAAAAATGTTTGCCCAAGTTGTTTTTCAAGTCAGCTTGTGTCCAGTTCGAACCCAAGCCAGTGAAGACTGGCTGGGACCACCAACCCTCCAACTGGGCAAGCGTGAGTGCCCACTCAGTGGCCTCTTGATGTCAGAAGGCCCAAAACTTTCCTCTCAGAACATGTTGATGCCACCGTTTTCTAAACATGTGTCCCATGAAGAATCCTGTAGCTTAGCTGTGCCTGTACAGAAGGATGATTACCTAACCTTTTTCTTATCTTCAGTCATCTTTCCCCATACTCCCCTAGCTTTATCCCATAAATATCCCAAGCCCTTTCTTCACCTTCAGGGAGGCAGATATGAGGTTTGTTCTGTCTCCTCACTTGGCTGCCTCATTAATAAACTTTCTTTGCCACAAATCTCAGGTTTAGCTTTTGGTTGGTTGCACAACAGGCAAAGGACAAGATGAGTCCCCATGTTTGTGAATTCTAGAAAAATAGAAAATGGACATGAACAGAGGATCCAATACATAATTTGGCAGGCTGACCATGAAATAGACCTGCTGAAAGAATTATATTAGTTCTTTATCTGTGTTGATCATCTAGCCCCGGGGTTGGCAAACTTTTTTTTTTTTTTCAGTAAAGGAGCAGATAGTAAGTATTTTGGTCTTTGGGGGCTATGTAGCATCTGTCTCAACTATCTAACTCTGTTGTAGTGCTAAAGCATTATGGGTGTGTTCCAGTAGAACTTTATTTACAAAAACAAAGGGTGGGCCAGATTTGGTCCATAGACCACAATTTACAAACTCCTTATCTAGCAGATGGGCTTCCCAGGTGGCATTAGTGGTAAAGAACCCACCTGCCAATGCAGGAGACATAAAAGATGCGGATTCAATCCCTGGGTAGGGAAGAGCCCCTGGAGGAGGGCATGGCAACCCACTCCAGTATTCTTGCCTGGAGAATCCCATGGGTAGAGGAGCCTAATGGGCTACAGTCCACGGAGTCACAAAGAGTTGGACACGACTGAATCGACTTAGCACAGTCTAGCAGATGGTAGAGTCTGTACCTGGTGTACCATAATATCAAAGAAATCAATATGCAAATCCTAAGTGTTTGTTAAGAGATGGGGCTTCTATTCCTCAATTCAGTGCCTATCAGCTCAGATTCATGTTACAAATGGATATTTACCATTGGTTAGTGTTCAGCCTTTTTTATTAAAGTTGATGTTGAGGTTCCATGGGTACTTGTAAATCACTACAATATCCTATGGAAGCTGGAATCATTATCTCTTCACATGTGGAGAGAAAGGGTTCAGGATACTAAAATTTAACAGGGAAAAAAGAGTTTTCATTTCCTAACACTTGACACCACTCTTGTGAATAACTCTTCAATGTAATAACCAGCCAGGCTCCTCTGACCATGGAATTCTCCATGAAAGAATACTGGAGTGGATAGCCATTCCCCTCTCCAGGGAAATCGAACCTGGGTCTCCTGCATTGCAGGAAGATTCTTTACTGTCTGAGCCACCAGGAAGCCTATAGTAACAACATTCAGAAGTAATATTCCAGACCAGCCACCTGTTTCTGTAGTTACTGCAAAATGCAAGCATAAATAACCTTTAGATTCATTTTCTAGTAGGCAGTACTCTTGCCTCCTTTTCAACTATAAGTGTGAGTAATATTATAGTAATGTTAGAACAGAACCTCAAATTTTGAATGTCTAATGAGTGAAATAAAATTAAGAGATGATAATGAGAAATGTAATATACAATATGATAAAGATAATTAACACTGCTCTACGTTAGAAATGGAAGTTAAGAAAGTAAATCCTAAGAGTTCTCAACACAAGGAAATATAGCTTTTCTATTTCTTTAATATTGTGTCTATATGAGATGATGGATGTCTAGTAAGCCTACTGTGGCAATCATTTCATGATGTATGTAAATAACATCATTATGTTGTACACCTCACTGTATACAGTGCTATCTGTATGTCAATTATATCTGGAAAAATTTTTAAATCAAAAATCAAAAAAAGAGGTAATGATGATATTTTTTCTTTTTTGTTCCTTCCATTTATTTCAAGATTTACATGATCAGACTGCTATAATTTTTGGTCTTGAGCAAACCAAAAGTTAATCAGTGGATACTCAAGACCAAAATAAGGAAATAAAGGGGGATAACATCTTTCTGAGCAAATGTTAAAGCATGCTTGTTCCAACTTAGGAGTAAAATCAATGTCTGAAAGGCAAACAAGCAAAAACCACACGTGTGGTTACTCCTAGGTTGGAATGGGTATGCTTTAACATTCTTTCAGAGAGATATTATCCCCCTCTATTTCCTTATTTTGGTCTTGAGTACCCACTGATTAACTTTCAGTTTGATCCTATTCCCCATGTTTGGCCAGGTGGATACATAGTTCTTTTATATCGCTTTGTCCTAATTTTCTGCAGTGCGGAGTCTTACACAGTATGAGAATATCATTAGGGGGAAATCTTCTGGTCTCCAAAGCTTTTGTCCAGGAAGGTATCTGCTGAGACATTTCTATCCTATTTGTTGTTTGGTCACCTGTTTATACCAGTGGTTCCATAGATATTAGAATCAATCGTCCAAAATACATAGTTCTTTGCAACATAGTTCTCCCTACTATCTCTGTACCAGGCTTCCTCTGATTACCTACTGGTCTTTAGTCCTGCATTTATCCACAAAGATGTTATATAGGCTGGTGGTTCACTATGGTCATCTTCCCTTACAGATACTCTTTCCTTAAAGGCCAGAGATTCAGCATATCTTAGAAATAGTTGGATCATTTTACTTCTTTTCCTCTTCTTGAATCTTTCTCAAGTTCTGCCACATTGTGAATTATACTTAGGTCACCCGTTCCTTGGTTTTCTTTAAAAAAAATATTTTTCTACATTTTTCCTAGTACTGTTGACGTCTATTTTTTTTTTTTTATCCCAAGCCTCCTAATGTGTTTCCTGGACACAGCTTAAATTCTGCTCAGTAAATGTAAGTGTATTTCAGTCCTGCCACCATAAGATTATTACCAGCACTCCTTGGATGGAGAAGTAGTATACACATTCTTCAGTAATACTTATACTGTTTATCTCCATCTTCAGTCAGTCAGTTCAGTCACTCACTCGTGTCTGACTCTTTGTGACCCCATGGACTGCAGCATGCCAGGCTTCCCTGTCCATCAGCAACTCCGGGAGCTTACTCAAACTCATGTCCATCAAGTCAGTGATGCCATCCAATCATCTCATCCTCTGTCGTTCCCTTCTCCTCCCACCTAATCTTTCCCAGCATCAGGGTCTTTTCCAACGAGGCAGTTCTTTGCATCAGTTGGCCAAAGTATTGGAGCTTCAGCTTCAGCATCAGTCCTTTCAATGAATATTCAGGATTGCTTTCATTTGGGTTGACTGGTTTGATCTCCTTGCAGTCCAAGGGACTCTCAAGAGTCTTCTCCAAAACCACAGTTCAAATGCATCAGTTCTTTGGTGCTTGGCTTTCTTTATAGTCCAACTCTCATATCCATACATGACTACTGGAAAAACTATAGCTTTGACTAGACAGACCTTTGTTGGCAAAGTAATGTCTCTGCTTTTTAATATGCTGTTTAGGTTGGTCATAGCTTTCCTACCAAGGAGCAGGTGTCTTTTAATTTCATGGCTGCAGTCACCATCTGCAGTGATTTTGGAGCCCCACAAAAATAAAGTCTGTCACTGTTTCCATCGTTTCCCCATCTATTTGCCATGAAGTGATGGGACTGGATGGCATGATCTTGGTTTTTCGAATGTTGAGTTTTAAGCAAACTCTTTCACTCTCCTCTTTCACTTTCATCAAGAAGCTCTTTAGTTCTTCTGTTGGATAAAAACCATTATTGCAAAAAAAAAAATTAAAAAAAAAAAAACATCATTGCCAGTAGATTATTCTTCCTAAATTCTCAAGTTGTATGCTTTTTGCCAAGTTATCTTGGGGTTTGGGAAAACACCTCACTGGCTCTCATGTATTTATATCATTCTCTTTATTTTGGGTCTTCTTTTAAAAAATAAATAATTCATGACAAGTATATGACCAGTTCCATCAAACTGGTTGAGAAAATGTTCATATTTTTCCAGTCACTAGAGGCAGAGTTTGGGCAAGTATTATTCTAATAACATGGTAAGTTTTCTTATTACCTGGTGGCTCAGATGGTATAGCATCTGCCTGCAATGTGGGAGACCTGGGTTCGATCCCTGGGTTGGGAAGATTCCCTGGAGAGGGAAATGACAACCCACTCTAGGACTCTTGCCTGGAAAATCCCATGGAAAGAGAAGCCTGGTAGGCTACAGTCCATGGGGTCACAAAGAGTCAGACACGACTGAGCGACTTCACTTTCACTTTTCTCTCTCTCTCTTTTTTATTACAGGTCTATGTTTAATCCCAAGTATCTCAGAGCATACTCATTGTCATCCTTCATGCCAGTTTCCATTTCAGAGGCCCTTTCTCTCAGATGAAAGGAAGACTTTTGGACAAGGCTTATTTAATGCAGCTGTTATGCTGGAATTGCTTCAAAATGTCAGTGCTGAATATCAAAAGACTGCTTTTGATTAACAAGCTATGTACGTAACAGCCATCCCTGACCCTCACCCTATCCTTGACATTTTTTCCAGAGAACAGATCTGCTTTTCTCTTAACATTTCCACTTTCAATGTCTATGGTCAGTAAGTCTCTGTGGGATCTGGGGCTACTATTCAGACACTCATTATCCAGTCAGCTTCTCAATGGAAAGTCTTACATTTTACTCTCTCCCTCATTTGCATCTTGATGAGCTCACTGGCATTTCTCCTGCATCTGATTTATATAGTCTAGGAGATTCACACTTTTTAATTTTTTTGGACACATTATTATTATTCCTTAGATTTTACCTAATGTTTCTCTGCTCCAGGATTTCATCCAGGAGACCACATTACATTCAAATGACATGATTTCTTAGACTTTTCTACACTGCTACAATTTCTCAGACTTCTCTTGTTTTTGATGACTTTAAGAGTTATGAGGGTTTGTGGAGACACATTTTGTATAATATTTAAGAACTGAGATTTCCTTTACCTTATAATCAAACCGCAGTTTTGGGTTTTTGAGGAGGGCTTCCCAGGTGGCTCAGCAGTAAATATTCCACCAGCCAATGCGGAGATGCAGATTCGATTCCAGTGTGGAGAAGACCCCCTGGAGAAGGAAAAGGCAACCCACTCAAGTATTTTTGTGTAGGAAATCCCATGGACAGAGAAGCCTGGCAGGCTACAGTCCATGAAGTTGCAAAGAGTCACACACAACTTAGCAAATGAGCACACGTGTAGGTTTTTGAGAAAAAGGTCAACAAGGTAAGGGGTCATTCTCATCAGATAACAAGAGTTCATGCTACCAACATGACATCGGTGTGGATATAAACCACAGTCACCCAACTGAGGTAGTGTTTCTCAGACTTCTCTGATGTAAACTTACTCTTTCTCCTCCTTTCCATAAACTATACTTTGGAAAGAAATCACACTTAAGGGATGAAGAGTGATGCCCACTCTCCTTACCACTCTCCTTACTCTACTCCAAAGGGAGTAGCTATATAAATTATTTGGAATTCTTCTGCAGAGGAAACTTGGCTATGCTTCTCCATTTATTTATTTATTTTTGGATCACTTATTTATATCAGTATGTGGTCATGGGATTTCCCAGGTGGCTGGCTCAGTGGTAAAGAAACGCCTGCCAATGCAGGAGACGCAGGTTCAATCCCTGGGTCGAGAAAATCCCCTGGAGAAAGAAATGGCAACCCACTCCAGTATTCTTGCCTGGGAAATGTCATGGACAGAGGAACCTGGTGAGCTGTAGTCCATGGAGTAGCAAAAGTGTCAGACAAAACATAGCGACTAAAACAGCAACAATGAGCTCATGATATTTATTTTATACTTTGTTATAATCCAACATCTTGTTATTTATTTTACTCCTCAAATTGTTCTAGCCTTGGCCATTGGGTGCTCTTTCAGCTGGCTTATGTGCCCTTTAGCATATTACCATAAATGTGCATGACATTTTATTTTATTCTGTTTAGATTCATATTTTTATATAGACTTCTAGTGGTTCCAGTACCATTGATTGGAAAGACTATCCTTTCCCCAATTTGAAAATTAAATTAATTTAAATTAAAAAAAAATACCCAAACAGTTCAAAACAGTTCACACGTTTCTCCTACCCCTACCCGTTACCTCTGGAAATCACTAATCTGTTCTCTGTTATCTGTGAGCTTGGAGATATATATAGATATAGATATATAGTGGACTATTATAATAGTCCACATATAAGAGAGATTATATGGTATTTGTCTTTGTCTGACATTTCATTTAGCATCGAGGCCCATCCATGAGTCAAAAATGGCAAGATTTCATTTTTTCATGGCTAAATAATATTTGATTTTTCCTTATCCATTCATCCATTGATGGACACTTATATTTCCAAGTCTTGGCTACTGCAAATAATGCTGCAATGAGCATGGGGATGCATATATAACTTTTCAAATTGGTATTTTTGTTTTCTTTGAGAAAATACCCAGAGGTGGAATTGCTGGATCATATAGCAGTTCTATTGTTAATTTCTGAGGAATCATCATACTGTTTTCCATAGTAGCTGAACCAATTTACATTTCCACCAGCAGCGTACAAGGATCCCTTTTCTTCACATTCTCACCAGCATTTAATAACTCTTGTATTCTTTGGCAATAGCCATTCTAACAGGTATGACATGATAATTCATTGTGGTTTTGATCTGCATTTTCCTAATTATTATGATATGGAGTATCTTTTTAGGTGTCTGTTGGTCATCTGTGTTTTCTTTGAAAAAGTGTTTTTTCTGTCCATTATCTAATATTTAATTGAACTGTTTGGGACTTTTTTTTTTTGTTATTGAGCTGTGTTAATTCTTTATATATTTTGGTTATTAACCCCTTATCAGATATATGATTTACAAATATTTTCTCCCATTTAGTAGGTTGCCTTTTCATTTTGTTGATGGGATCCTTTGTTTTAGTTTGGTAGTTATACTTGTTTTTTTGCTTTTGTTGCTTTTGCTTTCAGTGTCAGAGTCCAGGCATCATTGCCAAAACCTACATTAAGAAGCTTACCATCTATGTCATACAGCTCAATATTAAAAAAAGATCAAAAAATGTACAGAAAACATTAATAGACATTTCTGCAAAGAAGACATACAGATGGCCAAGAGACACATGAAAATATTCTCAAAATCTCTAATTATTGAGGAAACACAAATCAAAACTATAAAAAGGTTTTATCTCACACTGGTCAAAATGACCATCATCAAGAAGTCTACACTGGGAAGACCCAGAGGAATCGGGTGGAGAGGGAGGTGGGAGGGGGGATTGGGATGGGGAATACATGTAACACCATGGCTGATTCATGTCAATGTATGACAAAACCCACTGCAATGTTGTGAAGTAATTAGCCTCCAACTAATAAAAATAAATGAAAAAAAAAACATATAAATGTAAAAAAAAAAAAAGTCTACAAATAAATGCTGGAGAGGTGTGTAGAGAAAAGGGACTCCTCCTACGCTGTTGGTGGGAATGTAATTGGTGCAGCCACTATGGAAAATAGTAAGGAGGTTCCTTAAAAAACTAAATATAGAGTTACCATATTATTCAGCAATCCAAAGCCTAGGCATATATCTGGAAAAGGTGAAAATTCTAATTCAAAAAGATATATGCTCCCCAGTGTTCATAGCAGCACTATTCACAATAGCCAAGACATGAAAGCAACATATATGTCTACTGATGGAGAAATGGATAAAGAAGATGTTGTATGTATGTATACACACACACACACACACACACACACACACACACACATATAATGGAATATTACTCAGAGATACAGAGATAAAAAGAATTACCTAATGCCATTTGCAGCAACATAGATAGACCTAGAGATTATCATACTCAGTGAAGTAAGTCAGAGAAGGGCAAATATCATATAATATCACTTACATGTAGAATCTAAAAAAAAAAGATAAAAATGAACTCACCCACAAAATAGAAATAATCTCACAGACATGGAAAACACTTAGGGTTACTGAAAGGGAAAGTGGCTGAGGGATAAATTAGGGATTTGGGATTAAGAGATTCATACTGCTATATATAAAATAGATAAACAACAAGGTTCTACTGTATAGCACAGGGAACTATACTCAATATCTTGTAATGGGAAAGAATCTGAAAAAGAATATGTAAATATCTGAATCACTTTCCTGTACACCTGATACATTGTAAATCAACTATACTTCAATTTAAAAAATTTAAAGAAGAAAATGAAACAGGGTAAGGAGTAGAAAGTAACTTTGGGTTCCTTTAGATTAGATAATTAGGAAAGCATTCTCTCAGAGGGTGACATTTAAACTAAGCCCTGAATAACAAGGAATCAGTCAAATAAATATCTGGAAGAAGAGAGAAAACAAAAGGAACGAATATGAAAAGGTCACAAGACAGGAAAGGAAAAGCTTATATTTATAGAAAATAAAGGAAGGAAAAATAGTAGTTTTTAGTGGGTGATAGGATGATTTGTTATGTACATTTTTTTAGTGTAAACTTGAGCATGGTTTCTATAGTTTCAAAATGAGAAAAATTAATTTCATGATAATAAAAATCATTAAAACATTAATAATAAGAAGACATGGAAAATGTAATTTAGAAGAAAATGCAAAGGCTTTGAAGGGAGACCTAGATTGGACACTCAACCATGCCAATTACTTATTGCTGACCCAGGGCAAGATGCCTAAACTTTCTCTAAACCTCAGTTTTCCAATCTAGAGAATGGAGATAATAGTTCCATGTATTGCACATGCAGGGTCACTAACAGAGTGCCTTGACCATAATGCTGTTACTAGTCATGTGATCATCAATAAGTTTTCTCATCCTCTCCAAAACTTAGCTTCTTCATGTATAAAATTGGATATAATAATGTTGTCCTTCAGGATCGTCCTTAGGCGTTAGACGTGTTAATGTATACAAAATGACAGCATAGGACTGTTGTAGACACACACTAAGTGGTAGATAAAATTGATCATCTGTAAATAGGAGATTGGTAATGATTTTTATTTTCTTTAAACCTTGATATACTTCCTAAACTTTTAAAATAATCTCATATTTGTAATAAAATGAAAATTATCTTCTTTCATGATTAAGGTAGTTTTATTCTAGCTTTACACATTTGTTCCACAAAAACACTCACATAAGTTACAAGAATGTTTACTACAGAATTGTCTGCAATTGCAAGCATTTATAAACAAACATCTATCAATATAGAAAATTTCCATAAATTAAGTAAATTCTCTCCATGGAAAAATGATGAATCAATTAAAAGGAGTTAGGTAGAACCATAATATGGACTAACATGGAAAGCAGTTGAAGATATAAATTAAAAATGAGGTTGCAAAACAGCTGTTAGTAATATAATAAACCCCTTTTCATCACAGACAATTATATATAGTATGTTAGTTTTGACACAGAAAAAAATGTCTGGAAGAATAAATAATGATCTGTTAACAGTCCTGATTGTTTCAGGATGGGATTACAGGGCTCTTTATTTTTTATCATGTATTTTTTAAATGTCTAGATTTTTTTAAGTATTATAGAGTTTTCTTTGTACATAGGAAAAGAAAAACAATTTAGAAAAGGAGGAAATGATCAAATGCTAGCATGAGATCACTTGTGGGTAAAAATTGAGAGTTACCCATTTGATTCCACAACATTAAAGTCACTTACGAAGAGCAATTTCATAGGAGAGATAGTGCTACAAACCAGGCTAGAAAAAGTGGGAGGTGAGAAAGTGGAAATAGTGAAGTATACAATTCTTTGCAGTAGTTTGTCTGAGAAGGGGGGGCAATCGCTGGAGAGGGGTGTAGGTGCAAAGTAGGGCTTTGTTTTGTCAATTTGTTATTTTTTCTGGGAACAATTTGAGTATACTTAAAATTTATTGGGAAAGTAGCTGGATAAGAGGTTGAAATTACAGAAGAAATTGAGAATAACTGAAGGAGTAAGCTCACAGAAGAGGCAGATCCAAAACAAAAGTGAAGGGCTTAGCATTAAAGAAGAAAACGATGAGATAGTGGGGAAAGTTCTGAGGTTTAAAAGTAGAAAAAATCTTGGCACTATGAAAGTGAATGAGAGACAAAAGCAGTGAAACATTGAAGAAACCCTGGACATACCTGGACTTTGAGACCAAATCGTGATGTTACATAGTTTTTCCCAGCAGCACTCAGAAACAATATCAGGAACAAAAGAATGGAAACTGAATTGTTCATCCATGAGTGGGGTTTCTCCAGGTGGTTTCAGATTAGCACAAAGAGGTAAGGGAGTTAAAGAAATTGGCTTGTCAAAGAGAGGGGTAGCATGTATATAGGTCTTGTGGCAGGATAGAACATGGTGCATTTTAGATCCTTTAACAGTTCATGTGGCTAGTGTGCAGAGAGTAAAATGAGTAATATGAGATAAGATTGGAGAAAAGGATCTTTAATGGCCAAGAAAAATAATTTGGGTATTCTAAGTATGACAAGAATCTATCGGAATTTTTAGGAAGTGTAGTAACAGGATATAAATTAGCTTTTTAAATGGTTGCTCTAGATGAAGAATAAATCTGGAGCAAGATTAGATGAAGACACTAAAATCAAGAACAAAGCATGGATCCTCACTTTTGCCATTTCTATTCAACAGTGTACTATGCTCTTGCCAGGGAACTTAGGAAGAAAAAAAAAGTTGTCCAAATAGGAAAAGAAGTAAAACAATCTCTATTTCCAGATGACATGATCTTGTACATAGAAAATTCTAAGGATCCACAAATAAACTACTAGAATTAGTAAACAAGTTCAGAAAGATTTCCAGATTAAAGAATCAACATGCAAAAATCCTTTATATTTTAAGACACCAACAATGAACAATCCAAAAATGAAATTAAGAAAACAATTTTATTAAAAATAGCATCAAAAAGAAACAATACTTTGGAATCAAGGAAATGCAAGAATTATACACTGAAAACTACAAAGTATTGTTGTTTTAAGAAAATTTTCAAAGGCCTACATAAAAGGAAAGGCAGTTATGTTAATGGATTGGAAGATTTACTATTGCTAAGATAGCAGTACTCCTCAAACTGATCAACACATCCAACACAATTGCTATCAAAATCCAAGTTGGCTTTCTTTTTTTGCAGAAATACTCAAACTGAAATTAAAATTAATACCAAAATATAAGAAACAGAAAATATAGCTAAAAACAGTCTCAAAAAAGAGCAAAGTTGGGGGGACTCAAACAACCAAACTTCAAAAATTAACCCAAAGCTATTGTAAATAAGACTGTGTAATCCTGATAAGAACAGTCATAAATAAACTCATTTATTTACATTAATTGACTTTCAACAAGGATGGCAAGACAATTCAATGGGAAAAGAATAGGCTTTTCAACAAATGGTTCAAGAACAAGTGCATATACTCATGCCAAAGAATTAATTTGAACCCCTGCTTCACAGCATATACCAAAGTTAACTCCAAATGAGTCAAACATCTAATTGTAGGAGCTAAAACTACAAAACTCTTAGATGAAAACATAGGGAGAAATCTCTGTGAATCTGAATTAGTCAGTGGTTTCTTAGATATAACACCAAAAGTATAAACAACAAAAGAGAAAATAAATTTGACTTTATCAAATTTTAAAATTTTCATGCTTCAAAGGATTATCATCAAGAAAATGAAAACACAATCTATAGAATGGGAAAAATGTATCTGCAAATCGTATATCTGAAAAGACTTTAATATTCAGACCATTTAAAGAACTCTTAGAACTGAACAACAAGAAAAAACAACTCAATTTAAAATAGGTGAAGGTAGGTGGGCTGACATGTTCACTGACCATAATAATGCTCTGCTCAAATGGTTCATCTCTCCAATTTAGAACGCATTCTTAAGGGAGAAGCTATAAATGGCTTGACCCCACCTGAGCCTCTGAAATTCCTCTGAACATGAACTTTCTCCTAACAGAACTATTGTATTTGTGTTAGTAACTTCTATTAGGCTTATGTTATTGTACCTTGAATAGATAGTCTCATTATTGATACGTACTGTAAAGTACTTTGTATAAGTAAATTGAACTGAGCACACAAGGTATTATTTATTGCTGAAATTCAAAGTTAAATGCCAGGAAATCTATGGAATAATGATATACATCAGTAGATTAAAGGGAAAAGACATGGTCATCTCAATAGATGCAAAGAAAACAAAATGTCAACAATAATCTTGATTATTTGCTAATAGCTAATAAACTAAAACACACAATTGTTGTTCAGTCACCACAGTGTGTCTGAATCTGTGACCCCATGGACTGCAGCATGCCAAGGTGTCTTCACTATCTCCCGGAGTTTGCTCAGACTCATGTCCATTGAGTCGGTGATGCTATCCAACCATCTCAACCTTTGTCGCCCTCTTCTAGAGTCTTACTGACATAATACTACCATTTGTAATACTAATAAAACCCAACAAAATTTCCGTTTTTAAAAAGATGAAAAAAATGATTTGAATAGGTATTTCTTCAAAGAAGATGTACTAATGGCCAATAAGCATATGAAAAGATATTCAAAATCATTAGTTAGTAAGAAAATGCATATCAAAATGTCAATTAGATACTAATCAGCATTCACTAGGCTAGCTATAATAAAAAAGTAGACAATAATAAGTTTTGTCAAGGATGTGGATAAACTGGAGCTCTCTTACATTTCTGGTGGGAATATAAAATGGTGCAGTCACTTTGGAAAAGTGGCAGTGACTCAAAAAGTTAATCAGAAAGTTACCATATGACTCACCAATTCAACTCTTAGGTATAAAATACTCCTAAATTGAAAACATATTCATATAAAAATGTATACATAAGTGTTCATAGCAGAATTCAAAAGCGGAAACAACCTAATGTCCATCTAATGATGAATGGATAACAAAATGAAATATTATTCAGTCTTAAAAAGGAATGAAGTACTGATATATGCAACACTGTGGATGAACCTCAAAAACATTATGCTAAGTAAAACGAAACCAATTCAAAAGGCCTTATATTTTATGATTCCATATATATGAAATGTTCAGGATAGGAAAATCCAGAGGGGCAAAATATAGATCTTTTGCCATAAGGAGAAGGGACAATGGAGAGTGACTGCTAATGGATACAGAGGGTTTTTGGGTGTGAAGAGGGTTGATAAAAATATTCTGACATTAGTGACAATGGTGACCAAATTGTGTAACTATATTAACTATATTAAAAAACCACTCAATTGTGAGGTTTAAATTTTATGATTGTGAATTATGTCTCAATAAAAAGGAAAGAAGGAAAGAAAGAGAAGAGAAGGAGGAAGGATGGGAGGAAAGAAGAAAGAATTGAATTTGTTTAGAACTACGGATAGAGAAAAGTGAGCATTTGTTCTCTGCAATTTCTCAGCTAACTGAGAAACTCCAGCTATGTACATTTTCCCCATTCATTTTAAACACCTAAGAAGAGGAAATTACTGCTTGTTTGCTTCTAAAATCAGGGGGGAAAAAAGTTAAAATTGCATTCTGAATTTGAGTTTTCTCTTCTCTATGTCCACTGTATTATCAAAATAGTGAAAATTTGCATGTGACCATGTATCTACTAGTATTTCCAAAACCTAAGAAGAATTTATAAAGTGTTGTATCAATTATTTTGGAAAAACTTAATTTTTTTCTAAAAATTTTATTACATTTGTTTTTCTTTCTCTGTTTACTCTGAGACTTTCTTTATTAATGACATCAGTTTTAAAAAAATGAAAATCAGTGTCTTTTGCATATTTAATATGCATAAAGTAAAGGCTAAATGTTAAGAATTGTGTGAAATGGGTAAATTCCATGTTTTTATGTGGATGGTGACATAATTTGTTTATATTTCATATTCCTGGAAGTTCATGTAATAAATGTCATTTACTCTGAAATACAGGCTTACCAGGTGGCTCAGTGGTAAAGAATCTGCTTGCCAATGCTGGAGACACAGGAGATGAGGGTTCTATCCCTGGGTCAGGAAGATTCCCTGGAAGAGGAAATGACAACTCACTCCAGTATTCTTGCCTGTAAAATTTCATAGACAGCCCTGCGGGCTATAGTCCATGGGGTCGCAAAAGAGTCAGACATGACTGAGAGACTAAAACAACAACAACATAGTTTAGCTAAGAAAAAGATGCTAGTTTGGACTAGTGCAGTAGCAGTGGAGTTGGAAAAAAACGGAGAGTTTGAAAATACAATTAGGGGATAGAATCAATAAGACTTGGAAGAAACTGGGAGTGAAGATGGCAAAGATGTAGCACAGTTTCTGGCTTGTAAAAACAGGTGATGTTAGGTAAGGGAGGACTGTGTTGGAGAATGAGAGAAAGCAGAGATGATTAGACTAGTTTTGGATATCTTGAGTTTGAGATGTTAAGGTGAAAAGCAAGTTGCTTAATACAAGTATGAAACTCAGAGGAGATTTTGGACAAGAAATCAACTTGGGAGTTATAAGCATATAAATAAAGCCTTTGGCTTCATATTCTATGTACTCTTTCATCCAGCAATCTCACTTCCATGAATTCAACCTAAGGAAATAGTCCAGGATATGCATGAGGATAAAATCATCTCTTTATATATATCCCTAGATATCCCTAGTTTCAGTATTTGGGCAAGGACAAGAGTTTAGAGAAGGAGTAATTGCTACATGGGAAGAGTGTCAAAAATGATTCAAAAGCAAAGAGTTCTAGGCAGTTGCAAACATTATCAGAAACACACACACATCACTACTATCAGCAACAGCACCAATAACAACAATGGTCAGATTCTATTCTCCAAATCCTAGGATTTACATGTGTGATTTTACTGGAGGGGTAAAACATGTTTTAGAATATCTTTATGATCTATGATGTTCCAGAAAGTGTGTAAAAATTGTCAGTCTCTTATACCCTTAGTGTGACTATAAATTGCTTCAGACTTTTGAAGGCAAATATCAAATGTGTTTGTTCTACGCCAGTCAGGATGGCTGCTATCCAAAAGTCTACAAGCAATAAATGCTGGAGAGGGTGTGGAGAAAAGGGAACCCTCTTACACTGTTGGTGGGAATGCAAACTAGTACAGCCGCTATGGAAAACAGTGTGGAGATTTCTTAAAAACTGGAAATAGAACTGCCATATGACCCAGCAATACCACTTCTGGGCATACACACTGAGGAAACCAGATCTGAAAGAGACACGTGCACCCCAATGTTCATCGCAGCACTGTTTATAATAGCCAGGACATGGAAGCAACCTAGATGCCCATCAGCAGATGAATGGATAAGGAAGCTGTGGTACATATACACCATGGAATATTACTCAGCCATTAAAAAGAATTCATTTGAATCAGTCCTAATGAGATGGATGAAACTGGAGCCCATTATAGAGAGTGAAGTAAGCCAGAAAGATCAAGACCATTACAGCATACTAACACATATATATGGAATTTAGAAAGATGGTAACGATAACCCTATATGCAAAACAGAAAAAGAGACACAGATGTACAGAACAGACTTATGGACTCTGTGGGAGAAGGTGAGGGTGGGATATTTCAAAAGAACAGCATGTATACTATCTAAGGTGAAACAGATCACCAGCCCAGGTGGGATGCATGAGACAAGTGCTCGGGCCTGGTGCACTGGGAAGACTCAGAGGAATCGAGTGGAGAGGGAGGTGGGAGCGGGGATCGGGATGGGGAATACGTGTAAATCTATGGCTGATTCATATCAATGTATGACAAAACCCACTGAAATGTTGTGAAGTAATTAGCCTCCAACTAATAAAAAAAAAATAAAAAAATAAAACAAATGTGTTTGTTCTTTGAGACTAATTTCACTCATAAGAACTTACAAAAATAATGGATGCACATAAGTAAAGTGCACAAAAGTAAAGTAAAGTAAAATGGACATCCATTTCAGCATGATTTGTAAAGTGTACATCTGTACAATGGAATCCTCTGACTGGATTAAAAGAAATTAGGTGGAGCTCTATCGAATGCCATGGAAAGACGTCAAATATATATTTTTAAGTAAAACAACCAACATGTTGTTTCACAATATACCCAATATAATCTCATTTTGTGCAAAAGAATGTGTGCGTGTCTGTGTGTGTATGTGACGGGAGTGGGCAAAGAGATTAGTGTTTTGCAAAGAAAAAACTGGAAGAATAGATACCAATAGTTACTTAGACAGGTAGAAGAAGGGGGCAACAGAGGATGAGATGACTGAATGGCATCACCAACTCAATGGACATGAGTCTGAGCAAACTCTGGGAGATAGTGAAGGACAGGGAAGCCTGGTGTGCTGCAGTCCATGATGTTGCAAAGAGTCGGACATGACTGAGTGACAACAACAACAACCTTGACAGGGAAAGGGAGATATACAGGGAAATTTCACATCTTAATTTATACCGTTTGTATCCTTTGAATTTTTGCAGCAAGCATATATAATTTATAATCAGAAAAAATCCTAAAATTAGAAGCAATCTTATTGAATAGTGAGTGATTCATAAAATGATGCAAAAGTATATTTATTGACCTGGAATATGTTCAGAGTTTATTGACAAGTAGAAAGTGCAGCCTGCAAGCTTTGTAGGAATGGATAAAATTAGAAATACACATGCAGAATAATAACTATGTTTTCAGTGTTGTCTCACTTTTGCAAAGAAATATATTTGTGTATCCCCCAAGAAAATTCTCTTAAGGAATATTCTCAAAGCTATAAACAGAGAATATTTCCACAGATTTTCCAAGTGAAGGAAATGAGAGACAATTTCATTAACTCTGTTATATGTTTGTATTTTATTTGATCTTTATAAGAATATTTTACCCTTGAAAATGGAAAAATGGAGATTAAAGTTTGAAACCTGAAGAGTTTTATTTTAAATTGATTTGTAACATAAAGTGAAAATCTTTTTATTGACCCTGAAATTCACAACATGAGGTTAAATTTAAAATGGTGGTTGCACTTCTTGAAAGAAGAGAATTTTTCCCAACTCTGTAGGGAGTCATTGTGACTTTCTACTTGCTTTGTACCTGCTTCCCTGGATTATAGGGCTTCACGGCGGTTCAGTGGTAAAAAATACGCCTGCCAAGCAGGAGACACGGGTTTGATCACTGGGTAAGGAAGATCCCCTGGAGAAGGAAATGGCAACCCACACCAGTATTCTTGCCTGGAAAATCTCATGGACAAAGGAGCCTGGCGGGTTACAGTCCATGGTGTCACAAAGAGCTGGACATGATTTAACAACTAAACAACAATCTGGATTATATGTATCCTTGGTGAACTTTATGTAAAGCATCAGTGTGTCATTTTGATGTATAATCCTTTGTCTTGAAAATATATACGACTGTGTCTTTGACTTGTAATGAGTGGAACAGTTCTCAGAGCTTTCTGAGAGTCTGTCTCCTGGGTGATAATGCTCAGTTTGGTTTGAATAAAATCCCCTTTTTCCTTAAAAAAATAAAATGACAGTTAGAAATTGTATGTTGCTTATATATTTGTGCACAGAAAAGTTCTAAACTCTGCAAACAAATGTACAAAACCAGAAGTGAACTTCTGAATTATGGAAGTCTAGGGAGCCTGGAGAATTTCATGGACAGAGGAGCCTGTCGGGCTACAGTCCATGGGATCACAAAGAGTTGGACATGACTGAGCGACTAACACTTACTTACTTCCATAAGGAGCCAACTCATTGGAAAAGACCCTGATTCTGGGAAAGATTGAGGCAGGAGAAGGGGGAGACAGAGGATGAGATGGTTGGATGGCAACATCAACTCAATGAACATGAGTTTGAGCAAACTCTGGGAGATAGTGAAAGACGGGGAAGCCTGGCGTGCTGCAGTTCATGGGATTCACAAAGAATCGGACATGACTGAGCAAATGAACAACAACACGGTAATATGTATTTTCTACTTTACACTTTCTTGAACCTTATAGATTTTTCTCAATGGGCAGGTATAACTTTCATCATTTTAAAAAAAGCTGCAAATGAGATCTTATTTTTATTCTAAACCCATGCATGTCGGTGGGCACATACACCCGCCACTCACACACACAGCTTCTCTTCAGTTGAGAGTGGAAGATTCCATAGGACTGAATTGGCTCCCTGCCTGCTCTGAACCGGCCTTGACAATTGTTCCCACCCTGATTTACGTATGTTGTAGGAGAAGGAAGTTGATGAGGAAGATAGAGCAGAAGGAAGAGGAGGGAGAGGAGAATGAGGGGAAGGAAGGGGAGGAGGGGGAGAGAAAAGGAGGAGAACGAAGAGGAAAAAGGGGAGGAGAAGCAGAAAGCACAGTAGAGGCCTTGCTGACTAGTTTTTTTTTTTTTTTTTATTAGTTGGAGGCTAATTACTTCACAACATTTCAGTGGGTTTTGTCATACATTGATATGAATCAGCCATAGAGTTACACGCATTCCCCATCCCATCCCCCCTCCCACCTCCCTCTCCACCCGATTCCTCTGGGTCTTCCCAGTGCACCAGGCCCGAACACTAGTTTTGAGAAAAATCTCAGCAGACTGCTTGTCCCAGCTGTACTTCCTATGCCACATAAACTTCTGGAAAGCTCTGTCTGGAGGTTAGAGCAGCAGTCTCTCCTGCATTTACTCCATCCTTGCTACCTTGCCTTCCAGCATTCCTGCTTTACGCTGTTCAAGCTGAAGTTCTGACTTTGAACTCCAAGTGACACTCATTTGTATTTTCTAAATATTTCCCAATTCACAGGTATCCTTAGTCCAAGGGAAAAAAAGCAATGAGAGTCACTTTCTAAGCAGGCTTTGAACAAGAAATGATCATTCCTCAGTTGATTGATAGGAATTGAAAAGAAAAGCAATGTCTAGGAGATATTCAGCATTTAGCTAAGGGTATATACTTCACTTCTTTTCACAGCTATTTGTAAGGCCTCCTCAGACAGCCATTTTGCTTTTTTGCATTTCTTTTTCTTGTCTTGATTCCCGTCTCCTGTACAATGTCACGAACCTCTGTCCATAGTTCATCAGGCTCTCTGTCTATCAGATCTAGTCCCTTAAATCTATTTCTCACTTCCACTGTATAGTCATAAGGGATTTGATTTAGGTCATACCTGAATGGTCTAGTGGTTTTCCCCACTTTCTTCAATTTCAGTCTGAATTTGGCAATAAGGAGTTCATGATCTGAGCCACAGGCAGCTCCCGGTCTTATTTTTGCTAACTGTATAGAGCTTTTCCACCCTTCGCTGCAAAGAATATAATCAATCTGATTTTGGTGTTGACCATCTACACATGTCCATGTGTAGAGTCTTCTTTTGTGTTGTTGGAAGAGGGTGTTTGCTATGACCAGTGCATTCTCTTGGTAGAACTCTAGTAGCCTTTGCCCTGCTTCATTCTGTACTCCAAGGCCAAATTTGCCTGTTACTCCAGGTGTTTCTTGATTTCCTACTTTTGTATTCCAGTACCCTATAATGTAAGAAGAGAAGCAAAAAGCAAAAGAGAAAAGTAAAGATATTCCCATGTGAATGCAGAGTTCCAAAGAATAGCAAGGAGAGATAAGAAAGCCTTCCTCAGCGATCAATGCAAAGAAACAGAGGAAAACAATAGAATGGGAAAGACTAGAGATCTCTTCAAGAAAATTAGAGATAGGGAATATTTCATGCAAAGATTGGCACAATAAAGGACAGAAATTGTAGGGACCTAACAGAAGAAGAAGATATTAAGGAGAGGTGGCAATAATACACAGAAGAACTGTACAAAAAAGATTTTCATGACCCAGATAATCACGATGGTGTGATCGCTCACCTAGAGCCAGACATCCTGGAATGTGAAGTCAAGTGGGCCTTAGGAAGCATCACTACAAACAAAGCTAGTGGAGGTGATGGAATTCCAGCTGAGCTATTTCACATCCTGAAAGATGATGCTGTGAAAGTGCCGCACTCAATATGTGAACAAATTTGGAAAACTCAGCAGTGGCCACAGGACTGGAAAAAGTCAATTTTCATTCCAACCCCAAAGAAAGGCAATGCCAAAGAATGCTCAAACTATTGCACAATTGCACTCATCTCACACACTAGTAAAGTAATGCTCAAAATTCTCCAAGCCAGGCTTCAGCAATATGTGAACCGTGAACTTCCAGATGTTCAAGCTGGTTTTAGAAAAGGCAGAGGAACCAGAGATCAAATTGCCAACATCTGCTGGATCATCGAAAAAGCAAGAGAGTTCCAGAAAAACATCTATTTCTGCTTTATTGACTATGCCAAAGCCTTTGACTGTGTGGATTACAATAAACTGTGGAAAATTCTGAAAGAGATGGGAATACCAGACCACCTGACCTGCCTCTTAAGAAACCTGTATGCAGATCAGGCAGCAACAGTTAGAACTGGACAGGGAACAACTCACTGGTTCCAAATAGGAAAAGGAGTGCATCAAAGCTGTATATTGTCACCCTGCTTATTTAACTTATATGCAGGGTACATCATGAGAAACGCTGGGCTGGATGAAGCACAAGCATGGAATTAAGATTGTTTGGAGAATTATCAATAACCTCAGATATGCAGATGACACCACCCTTCTGGCAGAAAGTGAAGAAGAATTAAAGGATCTCTTGATGAAAGTGAAAGAGGAGAGTGAAAAAGTAGGCTTAAAGCTCAACATTCAGAAAACTAACATCATGGCATCCAGTCCCATCAATTCATGGCAAATAGATGGGGAAACAGTGTAAACAGTGGCTGACTTTATTTTTTTGGGCTCCAAATCCCTGCAGATGGTGATTGCAGCCATGAAATTAAAAGACGCTTACTCCTTGGAAGGAAAGTTATGAGCAACCTAGACAGCATATTAAAAAGCAGAGACACTACTTTGTCAACAAAGGTCCATCTAGTCAAGGCTATGGTTTTTCCAGTGGTCATGTATGGATGTGAGAGTTGGACTATAAAGAAACCTGAGTGCTGAAGAATTGATGCTTTTGAACTGTGATTTTGGAGAAGACTTGAGAGTCCCTTGGACTGCAAGGAGATCCAACCAGTCCATCCTAAAGGAGATCAGTCCTGGGTGTTCATTGGAAGGACTGATATTGAAGCTGAAACTCCAATACTTTGGCCACCTGATGCAAAGAGCTGACTCATTGGAAAAGACCCTGATGCTGGGAAAGATTGAGGGCAGGAGGAGAAGGGGACGATAGAGGATGAGATGGTTGGATGGCATCACCGACTCAGTGAACATGGGTTTGGGCAGACTCTAGGAGTTGGTGATGGATAAAGGGACACGACTGAGCAACTGAACTGAACTATATACTTCACTGTTATCCTGAGTTCTTCCCATTCAAAGCAATCAATCTGTTAATCAACAAAGCTTCCTATGTCATAGTAAACCTTCAAAAGGTAACAGCGAAAAGCAAAAGAACCACTATCATCTAGATTACATAAGAGTGTTGTTTCTATGATTTAGGGTGCTGTCCAATGGAGTGAAAGTGAAATTCACTCATTCCTTTTTGACTCTTTGCGACCCCAAGAACTATACAGTCTATGGAATTCTCCAGGCCAGAATACTGGAGTGGGTAGCCTTTCCCTTCTCCAGGGGATCTTCCCAACCCAGGGAATCGAACCCAAGTCTCCCGCATTGCAGGCAGATTCTTTACCAGCTGAGCCACAAGGGAAACCCAATGGAGTAGATTGGAAGAAAATCCTTACCTCTTTTCAGGTTGATTTTTTTGTCTTCTTTCGGGAATATGCATGGGCTGGATGTCAGTGATGTCATTGCACCCCCAAAATATTAAGACACTATAAGGCCACAAAACACAGTAATGATCTGATGGACAGGACGTTGGAATGAGACTCAAAGGATATAACAAGGTGTGGGATTCATTGGGAATGCTACTACTACCTTACTGTTAAAATTATCTCATGCTGAAATTTTTCCCTGTAATTCATTATACACCCCTCTCTTTACATAGTATCTTTTTACAATTAAAAGGCAAATTGTTAGTGCTTAAAAGAATAAAGTGGAGTTATACTACATTACAGAAAATCAGTTGAGTCTATAAAGCTGCTGACTTGACAAGGATTCCTGACATCCAAGCAGTGGCCTGCTTCTCAAGCATTGTTTGTTAGCCATGTTAATGACTAGGTAACCATGACAACCATCAGGATTCTGACACCCTACCCACACTCTTCACTGCTCCTTTATGCTGCATCATAATGTACATGTCTAGGCAGTCCCCACAAGCAGGCTCTGGCAGACAGAACTGCACAAACAGCCTGAAAGAGGAGGGGGGAAATGAAACCGCCTTGCTCAGAAGAGGAGGAACACCAAGAGCCCTCAGATATAGCGCAAAGAATGCAAGGAGAGAAAAAAGGATGACGTACCCTTCCCCAGGCCACCCCACCTCTAGAAACACAGATACACAGCATGTAGGAAAGCGAAGGAGTGAGGAAAGAAATGATACTGACTTTGGGATGTTCCAAAAGTCCCTCTTGTGCACACCATGGGATGTACATTTGGTCTGTGCTGTCTGAGCCTCAAGTTTTCTCCTGGATCCCATTTCCCCTCTCCTTCCTCTAGCCAGCTGATCCACCCACAGGCTCTGAGGCTGATGATCCCCACATCTTTATCTCTGGGGCAGATGTCACAGTTGGGTGTGTGCATGTGTGCTGTTTTACCTGTTCAGGCAGTCCTTTGATTGTGTCCTACAGTCTAGTCTTCACACTCACTGTGGCTGGGTTTACTTATTTAGCTTTGAGATAAAAACTTCATTTCTAAACTCTTGAAGGTGTGTATGTATGTGTATGTATATATTTCTCTCCTTAAAGGAACTTGGTTATAGGATGATTTAATAATTTATTGCTAAGACTGAATTTAGCCCTTTGTTTCTAGTCATGCATCCTTTTAATCCTCTAGTGTACTTTCTCATTGCTAGTGTTTATTGATGGCCAAGAATATCTGTGACTTTATATTTTTTATCAGAACTGCATAATAGTTATGAATTTGGGCTCTTCAGTCAGACTGCATAGGTACAAATCCTGGTTTTATTGCTATATGTAGGACTTTGAGCAGGGTTCCCTGGTAGCTCAGCTGCTAAAGAATCCGCCAGCAATGCAGGAGACCTCGGTTCAATTCTCGGGAAGATTCCCTGGAGGAGAGCATGGCAACCCACTCCAGTATGCTTACCTGGAGAATCCTCATGGACAGAGGAGCCCTCCAGGCTATAGTCCATGGGGTTACAAAGAGTCAGACATGACTGAGGGACTAAGCACAGCACACGTGACTTTGAGCAAGTCACTTAAAGTCTTTTGTTTTTTTTTCTTATGTGAAAAATAACGATAACAAACATCCTTTCTCACAGGGTATGATTGAGTGTAAAATATTTACAGCAGAGTCTGGTATGTAGTAAGTGCTCTAAATTTAACTAAAATTGTCACCCTCAATGTTGCTTTCTCCTGCATGTGTCTTTTCTTCTCAGAGAACAGAACAGCTACTGTCTGTATTTTAGAGTCTGTAGCTGTTAGGTCTCTTCCTATTGTAGCTTTTCAAACATACCTTACTGTCTCAGCTTCTTGTCCATTTACAAAGTGAGATTTAAATATATCCAAAGATTATTACAGCTTCAAAGACCACAAAGGAATTAAAAGGAACTGGTCAGTGCTTAATGGAGAAAACATTAATTTGGGAATTAGTGGTTTCTATAATTTGGGACATTATGAATCTAATGTCTGTCTGGGGTGAGAGTGATAGAAATTCAGTCTTCAGATAAAATTGGGTATGCAATATGTTTTTGATTTGTTTTATTGAAGTATAATATTAATAATCACAATGAAATCTCATAACAAGGTCTAAGTACTCAAGCAAAACCTCTCCCTCCTACCATCTTAAATGTCATTAGCTGACATTTTAAGGTAGGATGCTTTTGAATGACCAGCCAACTGTGAAATAGGTTTCCTTTGTTCCTTTCATTCCCTGCTAATTGAGTTAGAATAATCACATCATTAAAAAGCTTCTCTGGGCAACCAGCTCACAGGAGCGACTGAATGAAGTTGGGTCACAGGTGAAGTGTTGAAAGCATGGACATTTTAGACTACTTTCCTTATCCTGTGCTTCAGTGTATCAAGACGTCAGCCTTCTCTGGAAACCAGGAATCCCTGTCTTCAGAATATACCTTAGTTCATCAATCATACTCCTTCTTTCAGGTCTATGGAGAGCTCAAAGCAATATTTATCTAGAAAAATACTGGCAAATAGTGATATTAAGAGAAGAAAAACAGAATGGAAAAGAGAATGAGAGAGTGAATTTTAGAGTCTATAGCTATTAGGTCTCTTCCAACTGTAACTTTTCAAATATACCTTACTCTGCCAGCTTCTTGCCCATTTGCAAAGTGAAAATTAAGTATATCCAAAGATTATTACAACTTCAAAGACCACAAAGAAATTAAAAATAACTAATCAATGCTTAATGGAGAAAACACTAATTTTGGAATTTATTATTCCTATGATTTGGGATATTATGAATCTAATGTCTGTCTGAGGTGAGGGAGAGAAACTACAGTTAAGTTCATGCTGTATACTTTCCTTTATCCTAAAATTTGGGCCTGTGACTTGTCAATCTTAGTTAAAATACCCTAATTACCTTAAAAATTATGAATTGAAATATTTAAAGACTTTCTAGGGGAGTGACTGGTAACAGAGGAGAGGAGCCTGGAGTGAGATTTGGGGATACAGTGGGTAGAATTTAAGTGGGATGTTTCAATTGGAAAAGATTGATATTAAGACTTGTGTCCTGGGGCTGATTGAGTAACTGGATACTCAGTGAGTACCCAATTATACACCTTTCTTTGTCTGTGGAGTGGGAATGACTGAGACCAGCTGGGATCCTGGTGGTAGCCATGGCCTCTTGCACTTTGTACTGCCTGTGTTATCTCTTCTGAACACCTCTGCAATCTCTGCTGCCTTACTTTCTGTTTGTCTGCCCAGGGAGTAAGAACCAGCTCAAAATCTGGACTCCCAATCTTATCTCCCACTCCTTGATTACTTTCCTATTTTCAGTCAGTCTACCTCGTCACACTCCTGATTGTAACTGTTAAGGGGGATTATTTCTGGTCAGTGAGATGTATGAAGGCAAAGAGTTGTGGTGGGGCATAAACTTCCAAGTGAGAAGAGCTTGACAAGCACGGCCATGAATAAAGAACTGCAAGTGTTTGTCCTTCTATCAAACATTTAATATCCAATATTTGTCTAGTTGTCTTTTGGGTGGGGATTGCTTCAGCCTCTCTCATTATTCTTTTTTCTATTTCTTTGTAAAATTTTGTTTGTACAATTTTCGTTGTACAGTTTCTGTTCATACATTGATCTGTGGAGAGAGGGAAAATGTAGCTAGGCACAAGTGTCATGGAATCACCTAAGAGCAAGTCTACAAAGTAGGCAATAGTGGAAAATCAATGGCCTACATCAGAAATAATAGGTATTGCCACTGATGGCCAATGATGGTCAGTCCACAAAGCAGTTGTTAAAGTTGTGTGTTTGGAATATCACCTTGCACATAAGAAAACAGAACCATGATCCCAGGTTACTGCAAGTCTCACCAGAGCACTAAATTAAGATTGAATCCTAATCCACAAAAGAGGATTTAGGAGGTGAGGGATAAGGACAGAGATTCAAGGGGAAGGGAGCACAGACAAGTTGGCTTTAGTCTGAGTGTCAGGTCCTTTTCTGAGTCCTGTCCTAATAGGATGCAGAAAATCTTTATAGCCTTTGAGAAGACTCCTGGCTCACAACCCAGATGGCAATTCAACTGTTTCCTCAACAGCGTTCTCTCCATTCAAGAACACTAGGTTTGCTTCTCCATCTGAGGTTCCCCTACTCTGCCATCCAGCCTCAAGGAAAGTCTTACTGATATTCTCCTGGACTTGCTTTTGTTTTTCTTTTTATCTATAGCTTTGAACTTGAATATTAGATCTATTCTGATTCCCATTTGCTTAGAGAGCAGCCTCAGTGAATCAACCCAGTTATAAGGCAATAGGATACTAAGACAGTTTAGGAAGTATTGTGCTTAGTCTCTCAGTCATGTCCAACTCTTTGTGACCCCATGGACTGTAGCCCACCAGGCTACTCTGTCCATGGGGATTCTTCAGGCAAGAATACTAGACTGGGATGCCATGCCCTCCTCCAGGGGATCTTCCCAACACGGGGACCGAACCTGGTTCTCCTGCATTGCAGGTGGATTCTTTACCTTCTGAGCCACCAGGGAAACCCTTAGGAAGTATAACTGAGTGTACAGAAGAAGAAATTAATTACATGTTACTCTGCTACAATCTAGAGATCTTTTTCTGTAGTTGAAAACATTCTGTGTAAACAGTCTCAGTTTCCCTCTCTCTCTCTCTTTGTTTTAATTATTTATTTATTTGCTTGTGTGGGGTCTTAGTTGAGGGTTTAGTTGCCCCAGGGCATGTAGGATCTTAGTTCCCTGACTAGAGATGGAACCCACATCCCCTGCATTGGAATGCAGATTCTTAACCACTGGACCACCAGAGAAGTCCCCTCAGCTTCTCTTGAACTGGAAACTTTTGGGGCTTCTGATTAGGTAGAGGGGAGACCAGATATTTATTACCCTTGCAGTCATTTATAACTTTATCAGTGTGTGTGTGTGTGTGTATGTGGGTGTGTGGGTGTGGGTGTGTATGTGTGTAGGAAGGCAAGTTATAAGAAGGGTAATAGTGAGGTGAGAAATGTTGGGAAATCACTACCCAGAATCAGGAACTATGAATTTTGAGGTCAAAGTTTCTTTATTGATCTTTGCCCTGTTTTTGATCTGGACATGGGGACAGCTACTCTACTTTTAAGGACTGGGGTCAGTGAGTTGCTAAGAAGGTCCCAGCCCCAGCCATGTCCTTAATAGTTCATTCATCCACAGGCACCAAGGAAAGCACCAATTCCATAAGAGACCTACTGCAGATCTTGCTGCTGCTGCTGCTAAGTCGCTTCAGTCGTGTCCGACTCTGTGTGACCCCATAGACGGAAGCCCACCAGGCTCCCCCGTCCCTGGGATTCTCCAGGCAAGGACACTGGAGTAGGTTGCCACTTCCTTCTCCAAGGCATGAAAGTGAAAAGTGAAAGTGAAGTCGCTCAGTTGTGTCTGACTCTTAGCTACTCCATGGACTGCAGCCCACCAAGCTCCGCTGTCCATGGGATTTTCCAGGCAAGAGTACTGGAGTGGGGTGCCATTGCATTCTCCAGGGGATCTTCCCAATCTTACTGGGGCCTTAGTTCAGGGTTGACTTCCCCTTGGGAGATGTGGAGGTTAAAGTTAGAGCTTCTAGAAGGAAGGAAATGGCTTTTATTGAGCCGCAGCTGGATGCCAGTTCATCATATCAGGATACATTATTCCTTCTTAATCCCCAAGAAAATCACTGATTTTCGCATATTCAGGCAAAAGAGGCTTAGTGGACTTCTCAGCGACTGCAATAATAAAGAAAAACTTCTTTTTCCTTGTTTTCTAGCTGGTTGTTATTTAGTCACAGGAAATCTATTAATTTTTATGTTTTTGTCTTGTTAATGGTCACTTATTGAACTGGCTAATGGCTTATAATGGCTTTCCAGTTCTTTTTATTGGATTTTTCCAGTTATTAAATCCTATCACCTATAAAGATAAAATTTGCTTTCTCCTTTGCAATACTTTACATATCTTTTTTTTTTATCCTAATTCAACTGGGCTGGTATTTCCAGAACCATGTTAAAATAAAATGATGAAATCACTGTTACCTTGTTTCTGATTTTGCTGAAAATGCTTCTGTGGTGTTCCCTCATTAATGACCATGGCTTTGACCGAAAATATGATATTTATCAACTTTATAAAGTATTTTTAAAAGAAGGATTAGTTGAGAAGTATTAACACATTCTTTTTCTGCATCTTTGAGAATGATCATATGGTTTTCCTCCTATAATTATTAATTTGAAAATTATAGCAATACATTTCTTAATATTGCACAAGTTTACCTAGTTGAAATGAAATTTAACAAGGAATATTATTTTTAATGCAATGTTGAATACTATTTGCTAATGTTCTATTTGAGCTTTTGCATTTTTTACTTTTTGAAGGGTAGTTAATTTAATGTTGTGTTAGTTTCAAGTGTACAGCAAAGTGTAAATATGTATTTATACTTATGTACAATATGGATTTTATCCCATATTTTTATCCCATATTTATCCCATAATTTTATCTCATATATTTCAATATATGTCCATATTTTGTACAATATGGATTTTCCAAAATACATTATAGAAATATGTATTTACACTTACAATTGTATGTATTCAATTGTAAATATGTATATATTTTTTTCAAATTATTTTCCCTTATAGGTTATTAGAAGATACTGAATGTAGTTCCTGTGTTATACAGTAGGTTCTTGTTGTTTCTCTATTTTATAAGATTTTTGCATTGCTATTCAATTGTGGAAGATATTTTGGGAAAATATATTTATAACTTCTATAATTGTTGCTATGCTGTGCTTAGTCATTCAGTCATGTCCAACTCTTTTCCATCCCATGGACTGTAGCCAGCCAGGCTCCTCTGTCCATGGGGATTCTCCAGATAATAGTGGGTTGCCATGCCCTCCTCCAGGGGATCTTCCCAACCCAGGGATCCATCCCAAGTCTCCCAAATTGCAGGCAGATTCTTTACTGTCTGAGCCACCAGAGAAGCCCAAGAATACTGGAGTGCGTTGCAATTCCCTTCTCCAGGGGATCTTCCCAACCCAGGGATCAAACCCTGGTCTCCTGCAGTGTAGGTGGATTTTTTTACCGTCTGAGCCACCAGGGGAAGTTTATTAAAAGGCATGTGAACATTTTAATATTTCCTTCATGCTCTTGAATAGTTTAAATCATAGGGGAATTATCTGCTTCTTAAAGAACCATTGAAGTTTTAATCTGGGAAGTGGCTTAATAAAAATCTATCCTGGCAGCAATGTGCAGAAGAGACTGGAGACAGGAAAACAGTTTAGAAGTCATTTAACAGTATAGGCATGAGATGAAGAAGGACTGATACAAAGAGGAAGAGGTGAGAATGCTGCAATTGGAGACACGGTTATAGAAGTGAAAGACACCAATAAAAGGCGAGAGTTTGGTAGCTGATAATGTTGCCAAATAAAATACTGGGTGCCAAATATTGAGTGACAGAGAGGAAAGATTGTATAATCCAAAGCACATTTTGATAGGTAAAAGCTCTTTCTCTTGAGCAACTCCAGTGATTGTGTAACTGAAAAAAAAAATTACCGTTTTGAATAATGAGAAAAGAGCAGCAGTGGAAAGAACAGCCTAGAGTTCACACATGATTTGTTTTATGAGGTTAGAAGTTTAAGTCTGTTTTCTTTCAGAACAGGGACAATGGTAAGACCTCTTATGACAGCACTGAGTTTACTTAAGAAAAAAATGCACCTTCCTTTTTTCCTTTCCTGCTTCACTGAAGTAAAGAAAGGATGGTAAGAAAGTAGAACAAATGAACATGATTTTTAAAAGCCGAAATATTTTTTTCTGAGTAATTTGCGTTTCACAAAGGAAGGATTTCTTTACAGAAGGAGATTTTGATACTAAAATGCTTAAGTCATTTGTTCTAACTTTGTGACTCTTTGAAGACTGGTGAAAATTTTGAGTGTATGTTCTATATTCTTGACTAGAGCCATAGGGTTGTTTTTGTTTAATATTAAAAGTGAATTTTGAGTCACAGGTTATTTTCACAATATTGCTTAACTTAAAATAATTTAAGTTTAAAGGAAAAATGCAAAACACTCAGCAAGTATAACTATAATTTTCTGAAATAAAAATCATGGGTCTTTGTAAAAGAAATAGGTTAATATTTAGAGCTGCATCTCATTGTAGAGTTGGAGATATTTACAACTTCTAACTTATCTTTTTTCTGACTTCTTAGATTATTTTAATTCAAAGATTACAAGGAAAGAAATTCAAGCATTCAAAATTTTTAGCTAAATACACTGAACATCTTTGTTCAGTAAAACAATCTTCTCAATTTAAAATTCTATTATTCATTTATGATAAATTTATTACTTAAATCCAGTATGGTACAATTAACTTTTTCATACTAAATAATTGATCTTTTATTTGTAATTTCTTTGTTATTCCTATCCAGCATAGAAATGTCGGTTTACAGAGACAGCAATAAGTTTCTGATATTCAAACTAAGGATGTTGAACATTTAATCCTTTGAGGTTTTATATTACATTGAGTTATGAAATCAATGAGCTCAAATGATTTCCATGTATTTTTTATTATCACCTCAAGTTTCAATCCAGAGAAGACTAAGAGGAGAACTTCTCTGCATTCAATTTGGAAATCAGCTAAATTCAAAAGGAGATGCCACATGTTAAATCGATGTTTATAGACTCTGACTTGTAGAGAAAAGAGAGAGAGCAACAGAGACTAAAGACAGCACTACTGTTCATTAAAACACATGCATCTTGCTCTACTCAAGAGTGACTAACCACCCTCATAAATTATCCCCGTGTGTGTGTGCTCAGTCACTCAGTCGTATCTGACTCTGCGTCCCCATGGACTGTAGCCTGCCAGACTTCTCTGTCCATGGAATTTTTCAGGCAAGAATACTGGAGTGGGTTGTCATTTCCTCCTCCAGTGGCTCTTCCTGACTCAGGGATCGAACCTGCTGCTCCTGCATTGCAGGCAGATTCTTTACCACTGCACCACCTGGCAAGCCCAGATTATCCTTACTGTCCTGATTAGTTCTGATTCCTTCTGTCCACTGTCAGCAGGGCATTCCTGAATGGAACTCCCCCTCCTCTTTCTTAAAGGTTTTCTGCCTCTAATCTTTACCAACCTCATCAGTACCAAGGGTTTTATGAAGTAATGTAAGACATCCAAATCTTTCAAGCTGCAGCAGTGACCTGTTGTGTGAACTGAACTTAACAGCAAACCCAACCCAAATGGCTCTCAAACTGTGCTGACCAAGAGATAGCTGAGTACAAACCAGTGATCTAGACAGAGATAGTTTCTTCTCTGGCAGTATTCCCCTGCTAGAGGGCTCCTGCTACAACCTAGAGCCCAAGGAGTTCCCTTATGTAAAGTTCTGGATAGTCTTAGGAAAGAAATACCCAGTATGTCAGCACTGGATTAAGGGTATAAGACATAACGGAGGAACATATTAATCTTTTCCAAGTGTTCTTTCTTGAAACTTGGAAAGAGAAAATCATTTCCAATATTGTTAGAGGATGGTTGTTTGTGAAATGGAAAAGATTATTTCAATGAAACTAAGAAACTTAACTACCAAAGAATATTTTACTCAGTAGTTCCTACTAAACTATAATTTATTCATAGCCCTGCCCCTGCATTTTAAGGAACAGAAATATTAGTCCTGTTTTACCTGAATTGTACTGACAGTGAAAATGTAGCATGTGATGCTGGTCAAGAGACTGACTTTCTTTAACAAACATGGGAACTTAAAATGCAAATAAGTACTGACCTTCAAAAGAGTTACCTTTGAAAGAAGGCATGTGCCTCTGTTGTCTTTGTTTAAAATACCTTGGGAATTGCTTTCAGAACTGGTTCCAAAGCCATACAGGCAAAACAAAACCAGTCAAAATGAAAATTAAAACCATTGCTATGCCTGTATAGGTATATTCCATAGTATAGTTATAAATTATTTTATACTTTACATAAATGACTTTCCAACTTTTTGAGCTGCTGAGTTTTCTATTTAAAGGGGATGTTACAGTAATGTTCACAGTAAACAGATAATAGGGAAAGTAATCTGGAGAAAGCTATGCTGGGGGTGACTAGACTCCTGACAACTTGCTCCCTTTAATCTCCTCTTCCCCTCAATCTCTACCTAGGGCCATAAGAAACTTGTCTGGGACACAGAGCTCTATAGAACACATTTGAAAGCACTATTTTACATGTATGTCAATATTATATTAAAAATATTAGTAGCAGAGAGAAAGCTCTGCAAAAAAGCAGTGCTAACAAACTTGGGTGTACAAACCTTTCACACACTGAAGTCTGCAAACATTATTTTTTAAGAATCTAAAGAGCCAGAAACAAAACTTAAAACCGAATTAACCTAATTTCTATTTTGAGATTATCACTCCCCTAGGATGGCATAAATTTAGTTCTCATAAAGTTTGGATTCTTCCATTTTTTCAGGGTTGTGTTTAAAATTCCCAGGGCAGAAAGGAGAGGGGAGTAAAGATATTGGTTGGAGATGGATATCTGGTCCTTGAATCATACGTCACAAAGGTCTGGGTCATCAATCCTTGGAGATTGCTGCCAAAAGTCCCTCATTCTTGTCTGATGGCCCTTCAGCTCTAAAACCTCTGTCAGATGCTTCCTCTATATACCAAGGCACAGGAACTCTGTAAGGTCGCTCAGGGCCTCATCCATCTCAGCATGACTTGCATGCATTTCCTCCCTGGAATCTCTGCTCTTATCACTTCCTTTCCTTCTCTCCTCTCCACTGGGTTGGGGGAGGGCCTTCTCTCTAATTTGGGAAAAATCCTTCTCCCTGTCTTTCTTGTTTTTTTGCCTCAGAAGCTCCTAGAATAATGGGCTCAGGTTTTTATAGAAACACAAAAACCAGGAAACCCTGCTACAAACCCTCACAGATATCTGCATGAATGACAGGAAGGCAAAAGAGTGAAATGCCCAAAGGAGTCACAGAAATATCTGAAAAATACTATTTCACACATAACTAAGGTAGAAGAATGCATGCAAAATCATGCATACTTTTAACATCAGTGAGGGGGCATCTGATTCAGTAGCACAGTACTTGGATCAACTTAGGCAAATCATCATGATGCAATCATAAGAGGGAGGGGTTTTTCACTTGTGGAACACCAAGTGCTCTGTTCTTCCACAAACCACAGCATGGAGAGATGAAAAGGACTAAGTAAAATGGCTGTAGGATGGGACAGAACCCTTCCTGTCCCAGCTGAACTTTGGGCTCATGAATGTATAAATGAAGTCCCTGAGCATCTTGTCATCAGGACTTTATCCAGTGACAGCAACTGCAACAGTAGTGGAGTCTGGGAGTCCCTTGGAGCAGCAGCAGAAAAGACTGATTCAGGGCTAGGGAGTGGCAGAGGAATGTGGATTAAAAATGGCTATGAGCTCAGAGAATTGAAGGTACTCTTGAGAGGACAATTACCCATGAATCCAGACTGAATCAAGATTAAAGCAAGATGGGTAGTACCTGCCAGGCATGTGGGTTTAATGAGAGAACACACTGGAGAGAAAGCATCGGAGATGGGTTGTAGAATCTTCCTTAAAGATTATCTGTGGCTTCTAAGGCCTTTGGGTAATATAAATTAAGAGCAAGGGACTGTTGGGAAGCAAATCCTATTTACTGTCAATATAACATCCTTCCAGACTACATAAGTGAAGTCTACTCTGAACCCAAAAGGCCTTAGAGAGGAGTACCATAAATATTCTGTTAGGTCTGTTTTTGTCAGTTCCACTGTCAGGAAGTCTGCCTTCACTGTAACCAAAATGATCAAATGATCAAGTAGGGTGAGGGTAGGAAGAGTTAATGAAACGTTATCAGGGGATATCAAAGAAATTAGTAATTGCTACAACCTTTTCCCTTTTTCCTGATTGTTTCTGATGATCTATGATTTTTTCTTGCACAGTGAATGACTGTGTCACACTTTTATATTCCACGTAAACCACAACCACAGATTCTATGGTCCCTCTGCCAAATATAAGCTATCAGATATTTTCTACATAATCATTGTATGTGCTGTGCTCAGTTGTGTCTGACTCCTTGTGACCCTATGGACTGTAGCCCACCAGGCTCCTCTGTCCATGGGATTCTCCAGGCAAGAATACTGGAGTGGCTTGCCATGCCCTCCTCCAGGAGATCTTCCTAACCCAGGGATCAACCCTGCGTCTCTTATGTCTCTTGCACCAGCAGGTGGATTCTTTACCACTAGCACCACCTGGGAAGCCCTAAATCATGATAAGAACTAATACTTGTATGGCACTTACTGTGTGCCTGGCCCTGTTCTAAGTCCTTTCCATATATTACTCATGTAATCCTTACAGTACCCCTACAGAAATATATACTGCCATAATCGTCACTATTTCACTGATGAGCAAGTTGATGCACACTGAATTAGCTACCTTTTCTAACATCACACAGCTAATAAATGGTAGTTCTGGGATTTAAAAGCTAGGCAGGGAGACCTGACAGGCAGGCAGGAAGCATGGATCTAGAATCTACAAGTTGAACCACTTCACCTGTACTACTTAGTGTACTTGACTAACGAGAGGGCTGACTCCAAAGCCTGGGTTTCCCAGGTGACGCTAGTGAAAGAAACCACCTGCCAATGCAGGAGACATAAGAGACATGGGTTCAGTCCCTGGGTTGGGAAAATCCCTTGCAGGAGGACATTGGCAACCCACTCCAGTATTCTTGCTTGGAGAATCCCATGAACAGAGAAGCTTCGTGGGCTTTGGTTCATAGGGTCGCAAAGAGTCGGCCGCGACTGAGGCGACTTAACATAGCATAGCACACAGCACAAAGGAACAAAGGAATGCCTTCCTCAGATGATTCACCCCACAGAGCTATCCTGCTTTAAGTGCCAGTAAATGGAGAGGGAGTAAAGTCAGAAAAGTTTTCTTCCTCAGAGTCTGCTGCCAAACCATACTATCTACAGTCTTCCACACAATAATCATCCACCTCAAATCATAACAAGTGATAAATATATGTCATTTCATCAAGGTATTAGAGATTTCACTAGAAATAGTTCCATGTGGTTAGGTTAGTGTGAAAATGGCGTGGCTCAGCCAGATGCTGGAAGTAGATGCCTGTATAGCTGTTGCTGGCAGGGACATTTGCACAGAAAGAGGGTGGGTAATACATCAAGGCAGTGTGTGGAATAAGAGGTTGCTAGTCAGCATTCTATGAAAACACAAGTAGCCTTGGCTTTATGAAAGTCTTGGCTTAATGTGAAAATTGTTTAGAACTCATGCAAAGGGATAGGGAAGAAGAACAAGGGAATGGGAATGCAGGCAAGCTCAGCACAAAGTTAGAATCTGAGAAGCATTGGAGAAAAAGAAGAACAAGGGCAGCAAAAAGGGGAGGGGAGAAATTCTCTTTTTACACTATATGATTTTATTCGGTTGAATTTTTACCACAATGATTACTTTTGGAATTTGGAACAATAGCAAAGGAGAAAATTGACAATCGATGTTCTTTTTAAAGGGACAATTTTATTTTAAAAAATTGCCAGTATAAGTTAAGTTTCTCTTGGATTCGCCCCTGATTTTTCCAACTATATTACCAATGTCCCAGTGCCCAACCAAACACTATGTTTTACATTCTGAATAAAGCTTGGTAGGGGCAGGAGGATGTTTTCCCATGACAGTTTTAGATTCCTAAGTATGGTTCCCTGACCTCTTCTCCCTAGTCTCGTGGAGAGTCTAAAGGAGAAAAATAATAGATCAAGTGACAGAGATTTAAAAAAAATTGACAAAATTTAACACCTATTCATGACAAAAACTCTCAACAGTTAGGAATAGAGAGGAAAATTCCTTGGCTTGGTACAGAACATCTACAAAAGATTACAGCTACCCGGGTGGAGAGGGAGGTGGGAGGGGGGATCGGGATGGGGAATACATGTAAATCCATGGCTGATTCATGTCAATGTATGGCAAAAACCACTACAATATTGTAAAGTAATTAGCCTCCAACTAATAAAAATAAATGGAAAAAAAAAAGATTACAGCTAATACGGTATTCAATTGTGAATGAGTGAATGAATGCTTTTTCCCGTAAGATCAGGAGCAAGAAAAGATTTCTTCTATTGACACTCCTATTCAGTGCAGTGCTGGAAATTCTAACCATTGTGATAGGGTAAGAAAAGGAAAGGAAGGCATGCGAGTCAGAAAGAAAGAAAACCTGCTGTTTGCAGATGACATGCTTGCCTACATAGTAAATTCCAAGAAAATTACATATTGTTATCTTTCACCTCCACATGAATTTGCTAAGAAGTGTATTTCAAAGAAAAATATCCTAAGCAAAATAAAAGGAGACCATTATTTCCTGATGTGCAATTACTCTAATCTATACAAGTGTGTCACCAGACTACTTATGAAATGTTAAGAGGTTTGGTTGTCTTGACACTCCACCAGACTACAGCCTCAAAGGATTTCATGTTAAGCTAGGGGAAAATTGAAGTAACCAGAAGAAATCATCCTATCTCACCAAGTGGTACACCCAGGACCACAAGAGACTGTCACACTCCCTGCCTACCAGGGAACATCATAGGGGTTGAGAGTGAGTGTCCAGGAATCAAAGATGTGGGTTGAGTTTCACCCTTGCCACTTATAATTAGCTGGTGCTGCAGACAAACCCCTTCAGCCTCCATTTCCTCTTTGGTAAAACAGGTATAAAAGGTATAAAAACAGATATAAAACCTACCTCATAGACTTGTGCTGAGGATTAGATGACACAAGTAGAGCACTTAACACAATTCCTGTCACATAGTGTAGGGTATGTGCAGTAAAACTTACTTACAAAAGCTGTATGTAATGAGAAACTTCAGGAGATAATGACAAAAATATGCAGAGGCAAAGACAAGGAAATTTGCTGGTTTTTATGTTTTTTGCTCTTTTTTCACATGGCGTGGAGATCCGTGGTTCTTTGAGACAAGTCAGAGCCAGCTACTCAATACCAAGAGGTGATGGTAATGGATTACCCTATCTTCTCTTTCTGCCTCTTCTTTGTTCCTTTCTTCTGAGAGTTGAAGACACCAACGGAGTTTGAGAATTTTTCTTCTTAGAGAAGATGCACCTCCTGGAGTTAAGTTGTCTGACGTTGTTTCCAGTTTGAAAAGCCATGCTGGACGCTAACATGATGAGTAGAAGAAGAGAGAGGATCAGCTGCAACATGAAACAGTGATAGAGAATCATGTCTGACCAGTTGCCCATGTTTTTACTCAAAGAAGGCCCTCTCTTCACTCTGCCAACAGCAAGAAGTTCATAATTTTAAGGTGTTGGAAGAGGAGCCATCCCACCGTCACAAACTCTCCGGGTGGTTGTTGCCTCTTTCACCCAGCCTAAGCTCACAGTGATAGGTGATTTGGGCAAGAGGCTTAAATGGAGTCTGACCATAGGAGTTCAATGGCTGTTGACCCGGCAACAAGGGGCTTAATTATTACCTGTCTCTTTTTCTCCCCCTCTGGAACTTTCATTATTACCCAAGCACTCAGAGCTGCTCATCAGTCTTGGTTTCCAGTTTAGCCTTGAGTGGAAAAGCTACTGCCAGTTTTCCTAGAAACTTTACTCACTGACTAAGTTATTTGGTGTTTCCCATTTTGTACTGAAAAATGACTTGTGATTCTTTTCTGCCAGTATTATCAGATGGGAAAAGAAATGTTGCAGCATTCATCAAGGGTCCAGTCACTGCTTTGTCACATGTAGTTGTCTCCTTCTGGGCTTCACCATAAATCTTTACTCTTGTTTTGGGTAGATTATGCTAGACATGGGAATTATTTGTCCCCCAGGGCCTTCAAGGAAAGAACTCATCCAGGGGTCCTCTTTCCACCCTCTTCTCCAATTAATCTCTGAGAGAGGAGGTCATTTCTCAGAAGCCCTTTCCTTGATTCTCATTGGAGGCAGCTCCCTTCACTTTGCCAGAAGGCCTAAATTAATTCCTATAAGAGAATCTACCACATGAACAACCTTACTCTGTGACGAAGTCTCTGAATCTCTAAAACTGCTGGAACTGAACAGAACCTGTGAGTTCTAAGTCTTGCCTGTGTATGCTCAGTCACTTCAGTTTTGTCTAACTCTTTTCGACCCTGTGAACAGTAGCCCCCAGGCTCCTCTGTCCATGGGATTCTCCAGGCAGGAATACTGGAGTGGGTAGCCATTCCCTTCCCCAGAGGCTTTCTCTAGTTGCAGCAAGTGAGGGCTACTCTTGGTTGTGGTGCACAGGCTTCTCATTACGATGGCTTCTCTTATTGTGGAGAACAGGCTCTAGACACATAGGCTTCAGTTCTTGCAGCACAAAGGCTCAGTAGTTGTGGTGCTTGGGCTTAGTTACTCTGCAACATGTGAGATGTTCCAAGACCAGGGATCAAATCCATGTCCCCTTTACTGAAAGGTGGATTCCTATCCACTGTATTACCAGGGAAGTCCAGGAAATAGGCTTTTAAATTTTCTGTTAACTTGAGTGTCAATGCACATACAGCTTTTCTGATGGTAATTTGACATTATTTTTTAAAATTATAAGTGTATTTACAATTTGATTCAGCAATTCTATTTCTAGGAAACAATCAAGTGTGCACCCTGCTGTATGTCAGGATGTTTATTGAAGAGATTTTGTAGTATGGGGGAAAATGGGAAAAATCTAAATTATCATAGGGAGTGGTTAGAAACACTTATGGTATACTCATACAATGTGATACTCTGAAGCCATGTAAAAGCATGGTTGAAACCTATACTTAGGAGAGATATCTACAATATCACATTACATAAGAAAAAGATTACCAAAAAAACTGTGAATAATACACAATAATTTTCTTTCAATTAAAATTTACATTTTATTAGTATTGCTAAATAGACACAGAAAAATCTGGAAAATTACATGCTAAGCTGTTTATCTCTGGCTATAGGGATTCTGGGGAACTTTTAATTTATACTTCTGTAGTTAAAAAGTTATATTAATGTAAGCAGAATTTATAATGACAAAGATTTAACATAACCTAAAATACCAACAAGATGGTTCCAAATAATGAGATACTGTTGACAATGATATTTTTCAAGTATGTTGTTGACATGGTATATTATTGTTAAAAATCATGCAAATATACTTTATTATTTTCTTATGCATTTTTAATATGATCTCAGTTTGGTAAAAAAAAAAAAAAAGCATGTATGGTGGAAGAATGTATTTAAACATCAAATCATTATTTAGTGTTTGATTCACTATATTTTTCTTCTCTTTCAATCCCCCTCCCCAATCCCATAAAGGGATTTAGGCTTATTGTACTCCTTTACTTCTGGGGAAGTTGGTGGCATAAGGCTTAAAACAGATGTTGTCTGCCAATAACCTCCCTTCCTGGCTTTTGTTTTCTGAAAGCCTGAATTCCTAGGGAGGGTTGTGCTGTGGGGAGGCAGGGAAGTGTTAGGGGAGACGTGACTGAGAGGGAGAAGGAAAGCAGCCAGTTTGGGAAGAGAGCTGGCAGTTTACAGATCTTTTGTTACATAGAAACTACACTCCCTACTAGTGCCCAAAGAAGATACATAGCAGGTGCTCAGAAAAGAACATCTCCATGATATGATTAAGAGGGCTGGGCCTCAAACATCAAAACTTCTAGACTCAGCAGAGTCCTGGGACCAATCTTGGCACAGAAGTAGCATAGATCCTTGCTCTCTAGAAATAATCCAGACTTGGGCAGTGAACATATCAGCAGCAATCATAGTATCCCATGTTCTGGGTACTCTTGTGGAGGGAGAACAACCTAAGAACAACAACAGCAAAAATCAACAGCAATTGCATTTTCCATCAGTCAAGTGGGATGCAAGCTTGAAGTCAGGTTTAATTCAACATTTAAAAGATACCAATGTGGCATTTCTTTTTTTTTCCATTTATTTTTATTAGTTGGAGGCTAATTACTTTACAACATTGTAGTGGTTTTTGCCATACATTGACATGAATCAGCCATGGATTTACATGTATTCCCCATCCCAATCCCCCCTCCCACCTCCCTCTCCACCCTATTCCTCTGGGTCTTCCCAGTGCACCAGGCCCAAGCACTTGTCTCATGCATCCAACCTGGGCTGGTGATCTGTTTCACCCTTGATAATATACATGTTTAGATGCTATTCTCTCGAAACATCCCACCCTTGCCTTCTCCCACAGAGTCCAAAAGTCTGTTTTGTACATCTGTGTCTCTTTTTCTGTTTTGCATATAGGGTTATCATTACCATCTTTCTAAATTCCATATATATGCATTAGTATACTGTATTGGTCTTTATCTTTCTGGCTTACTTCACTCTGTATAATGGGCTCCAGTTTCATCCATCTCATTAGAACTGATTCAAATGAATTCTTTTAAAACCCTAAAGACTCTACCAGAAAATTACTAGAGCTAATCAACGAATATAGTAAAGTTGCAGGATATAAAATTAACACACAGAAATCCCTTGCATTCCTATACGCTAACAATGAGAAAACAGAAAGAGAAATTAAGGAAACAATACCATTCACCATTGCAACAAAAAGAATAAAATACTTAGGAGTATATCTACCTAAAGAAACAAAAGACCTATACAAAGAAAACTATAAAACACTGATGAAAGAAATTAAAGAGGACACAAACAGATGGAGAAATATACCATGTTCATGGATTGGAAGAATCAATATTGTCAAAATGACTATACTACCCAAAGAAATCTATAGATTCAGTGCAATCCCTATCAAGCTACCAACGGTATTTTTCACAGAACTAGAACAAATAATTTCACAATTTGTATGGAAATACAAAAAAACCTCGAATAGCCAAAGTAATCTTGAGAAAGAAGAATGGAACTGGAGGAATCAACCTGCCTGATTTCCGACTATACTACAAAGCCACAGTCATCAAGACAGTATGGTACTGGCACAAAGACAGACATATAGATCAATGGAACAGAACAGAAAGCCCAGAGATAAATCCAATGTGGCATTTCTTATACACATGTTTATGAAGTAAGATTCATTCCCTTCAGGGGATCCTTCTGACTCAGGGATTGAATCTGGGTTTCCTGCAGTGCAGGCCAAATCTTTACTGTGTGAGCCAACAGGGAAACCCTCATACCCGTTACACATGTTTATATAAAAGAAACCTTTCTGGAAAGATGAAAAGCAAAATGATAACAAAGGCTATCTCTGGGTAATGAGATTATGGATATTACTAAGTTTTCTATTTTGCTTGTCTTTTAGTTTTCTCCGTAATGGGTAGATAATATAAATACTTTTGAAGTTTTATATTCAAACTACACAGAAAATCATGTTTAGCAAAACCATGCTTATATCTTCACATTTTATATTTGTATTTATTCTCTACATGTATATTTATATTAGCCTTATTTCCTATATGTTTTAGGGCAGTTAACTTGCCAGATTAGCCAAGATAGTGAACATAAAAGTGATACAACCCTGGTTTTCACACAGAGCTTCACAAACTGTTACCCATCTCAGTTCATGTTTCTCAGAAGCAAACCTGAGATAAGTATGTGAACAATAAATAAGGAAAAGATCCCAGGGGAGACCAGTAAAGGAGTGGTATGGCAGAACTGGGAAGGGAAAGAAGCCAAGCCAGGCTAAGACTTCAAAGTTTTTTGTTTTTTTTTAATTTTTATTGGAGTATAGTTGCTTCACAATGTTGTGTTAATTTCTGCTGTCAGCAAAGTAACAAAGTTGAAGGAAGCCTCAGCCTCAGCCTGAGTAAAGTATCAATTCATTTCAGTCACTCAGTTGTGTCCAACTTTTTGTGACCCCATGGAGTGCAGCACACCAGGCCTCCCTGTCCATCACCAACTCCCCGAGCTTGCTCAAACTCATGTCCATTGAGTCGATGATGCCATCCAACCATCTCATCCTCTGCCGTCCCCTTCTCCCGCCTTCAATCTTCCCCAGCATCAGGGTCTTTTCCAAGAAGTCAGTTCTTCATATCATGTGGCTAAAGTATTGGAGCTTCAGCTTCAGCATCAGTCCTTCCAGTGAATATTCAGGACTGATTTCCTTTAGGATGGACTGGTTGGATCTCCTTGCAGTCCAAGGGACTCTCAAGAGTCTTCTTCAACACCACAGTTCAAAGCATCAATTCTTCGGCACTCAGCTTTCTTTATGGTCCAACTCTCACATCCATTCATGAATACTGGAAAAACCATAGCTTTAACTAGACATACCTTTGTCGACAAAGTAGTAATCTGCTTTTTTAATAAGCTATCTAGGTTTGTCATAGCTTTTCTTCTAAGGAGCAAGTGTCTTTTAATTTCATGGCTGCAGTCACCATTTGCAGCGATCTTGGAGTCCAAGAAAATAAAGTTTGTCACTGTTTCCATTATTTCCCTATCTATTTGCCATGAAGTGATGGGACCAGATGTCATGATCTTAGTTTTCTGAATGTTGAGTTTCAAGCCAACCTTATCACTCTACTCTTTCACTTTCATTAAGAGGTTCTTTAGTTCCTCTTCCCTTTATGCCATAAAGGTGGTGTTATCTGCATATCTGAGGTTATTGATATTTCTCCCAGCAATCTTGATTCCAGCTTGGGCTTCATCCAGCCCAGCATTTCTCATGATATACTCTGCATATAAGTTAAATAAGCAGGGTAACAATATACAGCCTTGACGTACTCCTTTCCCAGTTTGGAACCAGTCTGTTGTTTCATGTCTGGTTCTAACTGTTGCTTCTTGACCTGCATACAGATTTCTCAAGAGGCAGGTCAGGTGGTCTGGTACTCCCATCTCTTTCAGAATTTTCCACAGTTTGTAGTGATCCAAACAGTCAAAGGTTTTGGCATAGTCAATAAAGCATAAGTAGATGTTTTTCTGGAACTCTCTAACTTTTTATATGATCCAACAGATGTCAGCAATTTGATCTCTGGTTCCTCTGCCTTTTCTAAATCCAGCTTGAACGTCTGGAAGTTCTCAGTTCATGTACTTTTGAAGCCTCACTTGGAGAATTTTGAGCATTACTTTGCTAGCATGTGAGATGAGTGCACTTGTGTGGAAGTTTGAACATTCTTTGGCATTTGTTTTCTTTGGGACTGGAATAAAAACTGACCTTTTCCAGTCCTGTGGCCACTGCTGAGTTTTCCAAATTTGCTGGTATATTGCATGCAGCAGTTTAACAGCATCAACTTTTAGGATTTGAAATAGCTCAGCTGGAATTCCATCACTTCCACTAGCTTTGTTTGTAGTGATGCTTCCTAAGGCCCACTTGACTTCGTATTCCAGGATGTCTGGCTCTAGGTGAGTGATCACACCATCATGGTTATGTGGGTCATTAAGATCACTTTTGTATAGTTCTTCTGTGTATTCTTGTCACCTCTACTTAATATCTTCTGCTTCTGTTAGGTCTATACTGTTTCTGTCCTTTATTATGCCCATCTTTGCATGCAATGTTCCCTTGGTATCTCTAATTTTCTTGAAGAGATCTCTAGTCTTTCCCATTCTATTGTTTCCCTCTATTTCTTTGCATTGATCGCTGAGGAAGGCTTTCTTATCTCTCCTTGCTATTTTTTTGAACTCTGCATTCAGATGGGTATATCTTTCCGTTTCTCCTTTGCCTTCAGCTTCTCTTCTTTTCTCAGCTATTTGTAAGGCCTCTTCAGACAACCATTTTGCTTTTTGCATTTCTTTTTCTTGGAGATGGTCTTGACCACTGCCTCCTGTATAATGTTATGAACCTCCATTTATAGTTCTTCAGGCACTCTATCAGATCTAATCCCTTAAATCTATTTGTCACTTCCACTCTATAATCCTAAGGGATTTGATTGGTCAAACCTGAATGATCTCATGGTTTTCCCTACTTTCTTCAATTTTAGTCTGAATTTGGCAATAAGGAGTTTATGATCTGAGCCACAGTCAGCTCCCAGTCTTGTTTTTGCTGACTGTATAGAGCTTCTCCATCTTTGGCTTCAAAGAATATAATCAACCTGATTTCAGTGTCGACCATCTGGTAATGTCCATGTGTAGAGTCTTCTCTTGTGTTGTTGGAAGAGGGTGTATGCTATGACCAGTGCGTTCTCTTGGCAAAACTCTATTAGCCTTTGCCCTGCTTCATTCTATACTCCAAGACCAAATTTGCCTGTTACTCCAGGTGTTTCTTGACTTCCTTCTTTTGCATTCCAGTCCCCTATAATGAAAATGACAACTTTTTTAGGTGTTAGTTCTAGAAGGTCTTGTAGGTCTTCATAGAACTGTTCAACTTCAGCTTCTTCAGTGTTACTGGTCAGGGCATAGACTTGGATTACCGTGATACTGAATGGTTTTCCTTGGACACGAACAGAGATCACTCTGTCGTTTTTGAGATTGCATCCAAGTACTGCATTTTGGACTCTTTTGTTGACTATGATGGGTACTCCATTTCTCCTAAGGGGTTCTTGCCCACAGTAGTAGATATAATGGTCATCTGAGTTAAATTCACCCATTCCAGTTCATCTTAGTTCTTTGATTCCTAGAATGTCAATGTTCACTCTTGCCATCTCCTGTTTGACCACTTCCAATTTGCCTTGATTCATGGACCTAACATTCCAGGTTCCTGTACAGTATAGCTCTTTACAGCTTGCTTGTATCGAACCTTGCTTCTATCACCAGTCTATCACCAAAAATAACTGGGTGTTATTTTTGCCTTGGCTCCATCCCTTCATTCTTTCTGGAGTTATTTCTCCACTGATCTCCAATAGCATATTGGGCACCTACTGACCTGGGGAGTTCATCTTTCAGTGTCCTATCTTTTTGCCTTTTCATACTATTCATGGAGTTCTCAAGGCAAGAATACTGAAGTGGTTTGCCATTCCCTTCTCCAGAGGACCACATTCTGTCAGACCTCTCCACCATGACCCGTCTGTCTTGGGTGGCCCCACATGGCATGGCTTAGTTTCATTGAGTTAGACAAGGCTGTGGTCTATGTGATCATATTGGCCTGTTATCTGTGATTGTGGTTTCAGCTTTCCATACAATCAAATAAAGCAATTCCAGGCGCCCAGGGACAGAAGAGACACTGGTGTCAGCCATTAGAAACAAAATGTGCAGAAACTGGGGGGCAGATGCACAGAAACAGTAAAAGAGATAAAAGGAGATTTGAGTATAGCAATGATAATATCCTCTATACTACACTGGGATTTTCACCCTGTCTGTTGCTTGTACTGGAAATCTTTCCTCACCCAGATATCTATATGACTTAATCCTTTTCCTTCGAATTTTTGCCTAAATATCACCTTCTCAATAAGGTCTATTTACTTCTTTCTTTTGAATTTGCAACCCTTCTCCTGATCTCTCAATTTTTTAACAGAGTAATTATTTCATGTAAAATAGGTAATGAGTTAAAAAAATGAGCCCACAAAATAAAGTGATGCTTATGTCCTTCATATTCTTACTGATTTTTTTGGTCTGTTTGCACTACCAATTACTAAGAGATGTATTAAAATCTCTCACTATTATTGTGGATTTGTCTAAATTTCATTATACTTTTGTCAACTTTATTTCTAGTTTTTGAAGCTATGTTATTAGGTGCAAACAAATTTAAAATTGGTAGTAGGTCCTGATGACTTGAACTATTATCCTCATGAATGTCCCTCTTTATTCCCAATAATTTTTTTTCTTTAAAGTCTACTTTGATGATAGTAATATGAAGTTTTTAGACTACCACATTAGAAATGTGGGTTGCAAGTTACATGAGAGCAGCACTAAAGTCTGTGACATCCTAAAAACCTCCCATTTGTTCATTGCCAAAGAAATTTTCCCTGGAGTAGGGAAAGTCACCTTTAACACTTAGCATTCACAGCTTTATCAGGGATTGTTACTTTTAGATAGACTGTTTATCCATAAGCAGATTCTAGACTTTGCCTTCTGTCCTTGGAATCTCAGTACCCAATGAAAAATTTTGCTCAAGTTCACTAGCTTGGTAAATGCCCTCAAGGTATAAGTGGTTTTGATTACCAAATGAGTGTTTGTTTTCACTTAGATTTTGGCCTGGTGATTCTTGAAATCTTGTCAACTCTGTGGTACTTTAAAACAGAGCTTCAAAATATTTAACAAGTATTTTTCATTGTTTTTGGTGAGATGTGCTAGGTTGAATCATTGGGGGCAGAACTCTGTCATTTATCTTTCTTTGATATGAACTTGAATTTATAGGATAACGGGGAAACCACAGAGAAGTACAGCAATGAAACTGCAAAAAGAAACAGCAGAAATTTGTCTGACTAGCAAATTTTTCCCTTGTCAGTTATAGTATCTCTCCAAGAATTACCATAAAATCTGATTTGAAAATAAATACAAATATATGTTAAACACTTTGCACTTGGTGTTGGAGGTGTTAAGAACAAGGAGATACTATGAAGTGTTTTAGAGATTAGGAAAATGAATTTACTAGGAAAATGTAGTAGAATTACCAGGCAATGTTCAGTGCCCACTTGTGAAAATTTCAAGGGGGAGAGTTGAGTTAGCAGAGTTGAGTGATTTTAGCTGGTCAGGAGCAGAAGTGAAAGAGGAGGGAAAAAAAGAGAAGGAGGAGAGTTGGGTTTAATCAAAGTTCAGATTTTTGTAGATATGAAAGATTGAGGCAAAGAGAGACAAGGGAATTATGGATATATTCAAATGAGTGGTTATGAAATTGAACCACAGATAAAAGCCAGGTATGGAGCAGAGTAAGAACAGGAGGAGAGTAATGAAACATGGTAGGCCCAATGGATTGGAGATCCCAGTGGAATTGAATAATTGTTGGTATAGGGATAATAAAACAAGTGACCTAGAAAGACAGAAGTGATGGTTGGAGAGTGGGATTCTTGAAATCAGTATTTTAGAGATGGTGTCATTTTAATGATGCTAAGGTCTAGAGTACTGAAACTATGCACCTTAGAATGGGACTTGAATCCAAGTGCCGGGACCCAGTTAAAACCTTGATTGAGACTTGAACTCATAGTCTTTTAATTTGAATCACTCACCTAGTGTCTGGACTTACTGAGGCTCAGGTTCTTGTGTTTCATCACAGAAGGAATTCAGTGATAAGCAAAGTGAAAGGAAAGAAGTACAGTTATTAATGTAAGACACTTACAAGGATGCAAGCAGTCAGGTGAGGGAGCTCTGCCCTGAGGATTAAGTGGGCTACAACTTTATAATCAAAGGAAAGTGGGGGAAGGGGAAAAAGCCACCTTCTCCCAGTAGACATGCAGTCTACTTTGTATCTGGCAAGAGAGTGTCTGACCCTATGAAGTCAAATTAGGATTATCATAGCACTTATTCAAATCAGCAGAAGGGTGGTGACATTTTTCTTTCACCTAATGGTCTAGGGCATATCTTGTGCTTTTATTTATGACTTTATAGTTAAGCAAGCTTGTTTCATACTATGATGTTCCAATAGCTTTCTGGAGTGATCATTAACTTACAGTGGTCTTCCAGAGTTTCTTAGGTTTCCCTCTCTATCTATAGTCCTCTACTGGGACTTCTACAACTATCTGTATAACTGCCTATTCTATCCTTATCGATATGCCACATGGGAGTAGTTAGCTGATTGTGATTGAGGATAAGAACTATGGAGATGAGAAATGTTTGATGGATTGTTTACATGAGGTTGAAGTCTTGAAGAATAACAAGATTTTGTTTGGTTGCTACATCATGTCTGATTCTCTGTGACCCCGTGGACTACAACATGCCAGGCTGCCCCATCCTTCACTATCTCCTGGAATTTGCTCAAACTCATGTCCATTGAGTCAGTGATGCCATCCAACCATCTCATCCTCTGTTTCTCCCTTCCCCTCCTGCCCTCAGTCTTTCCCAGCATCAGAGTCTTTTCCAATGTCAGCTCTTCGCATCAGGGGTGGCCAAAGTATTGAAGGTCCAATGAATATTCAGGATTGATTTGCTTTATGATTGACTGGTTTGATCTCCTTGCTGTTCAAGGGACTCTCAAGAGTCTTCTCCAGCATCACAATTTGAAAGCATCAGTTCTTCAGCGCTCAGCCTTCTTTATGGTTCAACTCTTACATCCATACATGACTACTGGAAAAACCATAGCTTTGACTATACAGACCTTCACCAGCAAAGTTATGTCTCTGTTTTTTTAATATGTTGTCTAGGTTTGTCATAGCTTTTCTTCCAAGGAGCAAGCAGTTTTTAATTTCATGGCTTGCCATCTCTGTCTGCAGTCATTTTGGAGCCCAAGAAAATTAAATCTTTCACTGTTTCCATTTTTTCCCCATCTACTTGCTATGAAATGATGGGACTGGATGTCATGATCTCAGTTTTTTGAATGTTTAAGCCAGCTTTTTCACTCGCCTCTTTCACCTGCATCAAGATGCTCTCTAGTCTCTCTTATAACAAGATTAGTAGGGAAAATAAAATAAAGTAGTAAACTTGATGCTAAAGTTTTTAGTGAACAGGAAGTAACACCCAGAAAGTTGTAGATGATTGCAACAAAGAGGAATAATGAGAGGTTTGGTCTAATAGATAGCTTAGACTTCAAAGAACTGGAATGTGTAAAAGTTGAGATGAGATAAGGCCTGAAAATGGCAAGGAAGAGCACAGAAAGAAAAAACACCTCATCTTTGGGCCCAGTGGTACAATGGTAACAGGAGAAAAAACAGTGGGAGAGAAATATTGCTGTAATTAATTCATTATTTCATTTATTTAATAATGTATGGAGCAGCTACTATGTGATAAGCAATTTTCCAAACCATGGGGCCAATGAGACAAAGACACAGTGATAATTTGTTAGTGACTTCGTCTACCAGAAGGTAGATGTATGCTGCTTTCATGGACAAATAATTTGGTCTAATCCACATACTCTCAGGCCTGGTTGAAATGTCCCTAAGCCTAAATTGCTGCTGTTTAAGGGCAAAAATAATAGATTTAGCTTTTGCCCAGCTCTAGAAGAAAAAAAAGTGTTAATAAGTTATCTTTTTTAAGTACAGATGAACTTGATTTTCAAATTTAAGTATATAGCTACAGTAGTCAAAATAGTGTAGTATTTGTTTAAGTGTAGACATGTAGATCAGCAGAACAGAATTGAGAATCCAGAAAGAGACAAATATTTACATCATCAATTGAAAATGGAATTTCCACAAAAAAATGAAAAAACATCATACATCTATTAGGTCATATACACTCTTCTTGGAAGACCAGTGGTTCTAAATAAAAGAAATACACAGAGTTACCCTTGCTTGGGAGTAAGAGACAGGTATTACTCCAAGTAAAAAGGACAATGTAAAAGCTAGTGTCAAATCTAGAAAACAGGGAAACTAAAATTAAAGATTTGAAGTACTCACTAAAGAAAAACATTTTAATCAGAAACAACAGGGTCCTTACATTAATGAGAACAATTGTTTTACTAGGTTGTGAAACCAATATTCCGTTTAGCACAGTCTAAAAGAGGTGAGGATATGGTCTCAGAAAAAATAATGAATTAACTGAAACTTGACAGGAAAATAATTTATAAGAGGGATAATTTAACTGGTATCCAGGGTAAAAGAGTGTCAAACTTGCTTTATAAGCTTTTAAAACTGAGTGAAAAAAAAGGAGAAAATGGCATCCAGGGTGATAACACTGATAGAATACAGGCATGAGTTACTGTATCGTAACATATCCTTGATGATCAGTAATGATCAGTAATGAGAAAGCACACTGGATAATTAAAGGAAAGCTTGGACTGAGAAAGTGAGCTAAAATCTTCTGGCAATAAATTATGAAATAATTGTCACCCAGTTTGATAAGTTAGATCATGTACATATAACCACTTTTTTTTTTTTTTTTGAGAATTGAAAGGAAGGATATTATGTTGGTGGATAGGAGCTTCAGTGACTTAAACACACACACACCTTCAAGAGCTTAGAAATGAAGCTTTTATCTCAAAGCTAAATAAGTAAACCCAGCCACAGTGAGTGTGAAGACTAGACTGTAGGACACAATCAAAGGACTGCCTGAACAGGTAAAACAGCACACATGCACACACCCAACACGGCAGTCAAGGTTGAGTGGGCATCAGCCAGATGAAGGGGAAGAAAGACCGTGTTCTAGGCAGAAGCGACAATATGTGCCAAAGCTAGGAGGTGAGAGAGACCATGGTGCATTCACAGAACATGGAAAGGTTCAGTATAGTCAAAGGAGTGAAGAAGGAAGAGTAGGCAGGGACAGGGCTATGGAAAGCTTGGCTGTTTGGAACTTAACCCAGTGCAGCAGGAAGCCAGCCACTGAGGGGTTTGAAGTGAGACATGGAGGAACACAGATTGCAGGGAGATCTCAGGCGGCAGAGTATGTTGGAGCTCTCCACACCCCACCCCATGGCAGAGGTGAGTAGACCTGTTGGGATTGCTGGAGTCATCCAAAAGAGATAGATGATTCCTGGATGCAAGGAGTCATCCTTGATGGGCAAGGTTGGCAGAAGTGGTGACTGGAAGGAGGGGACCGATGGGGGATATTTCAGAAGTAGACAGATGGGATGTGGGAGTGAGACAGAAGACACGGTCTGATTTGGGCAGTGGGGTGGGTTGTCCATGCCTTTCACTGAGAGTGAGACTCCTCAGAGAAGGAGGGGAGTGGGAGGGAGAGGGCCAGAGGGAGCAGAAGGAGGAGGAGGAACAGTTTGAGGAGGAAGTGGAGGAGTTCAGGTTGAAAAAAGTTGAGTTTTAGTAGTCAGTGAGTTGTCTACATGGAGCACTTCAGTGACCAGTTGATGGCATGAATCTGGAGTTGGACTGTGACATCTGCCCCAGAGATAAAGATGTGGGGATCATCAGCCTCAGAGCCTGTGGGTGGATCAGCTGGCTAGAGGAAGGAGAGAGGAAATGGGAAGCAGGAGAAAACTGGAGGCTCAGACAGCACAGACCAAATGTACATCCCATGGTGTGCACAAGAGGGACTTTTGGAACATCCCAAAGTCAGTATCATTTCTTTCCTCACTCCTTCGCTTTCCTACATGCTGTGTATCTGTGTTTCTAGAGGTGGGGTGGCCTGGGGAAGGGTATGTCATCCTTTTCCTCTCCTTGTATTCTTTGGGCTGTATTTGAGGGCTCTTGGTGTTCCTCCTCTTCTGAGCAAGGCGGTTTCATTTCCCCTCTCCTCTTTCAGGCTGTTTGTGCAGTTCTGTCTGCCAGAGCCTGCTTGTGGGGACTTCCTAGACATGTACATTAATATGCAGCATAAACTAGCAAGGGAAAGCGTGGGTTTAGGAGACAGTTCAGACTCTAACTCCACTAATTTTTAGCTTTGTATGCATTATCAAAGTTGATTAACATTTCTGAATCTTTATTTCCTCATCTATAAACTAATCCCTATCCTCAATGACATTTTATAAAAATTGAAATAGATAACATATAGAAAGCATTCATCACATTTATCACTATTATCATTTCTATTTTTATTATTCTTGCTCCAGGACAATCTGGAACCTTCCATCCTAGGACTTTTATGCCAGGCATCAGGACAAAGAAAGAGTGCCTGAGAAGCATATAGTATTCATGAATTACAAGAAATTTTTACTTTCCAGATGAAGAGAAAGCCGTAGGACTAGTTTGAGTTTGATGTGGCAGTTCTGAGTGTTGATTCTGAGAGCCCAAGGTAAGGGTTCCCTGTCCTAAGATGCCATCTCATCTACTACAACACATGACACAAGAAGTTCTCATATTCCAGCTGATTAGGTTGGAGTTCCAGCACCTCTCTTGATGACATTTTGATTGGATGGTCAACCAGTAAACCAATTCTATATTCACTGTTTAAAATAACTACAATAGGTAAAACATTTTTCTGAGTTGCAGATCCCTGGTGCCCTAGGTGGAGATAATAGAAACACTCTTCTCCATTTAGTAGTCAGGACTGTCATGGTTACCAAACAGTTCACAAGACTGGTAAGTACAGCCTGCTTTCCTAAGTAGAAGTATTTGCATTTCAAAGGAATCCACAGTTTCAAAATTCCCTTCTAAAAACTTTCTTTCAGTGGGGGAAATGGAATTAAGTCTGGACCAGTTGAGACTTGCAATAGCAAATTTATGTTTGCTGCAGGAATTTCAATAATAAAGGTTTTATTGGAGCTTTAAGTGTATAGGTATAAAATAGGCTTCCTGATGACAAATCCAGGGTTTGATCATATGGAACATTTGTTTAGGAGTAATGGCTTTTCTTTTCCTTATCATCAACATCTCTATCATTAGAACAAACCTTCTTACAACAGTCTTATCAATTTTTATCACTTTTAGGATAAACAGTATTTAAAGGCATCCCAATCAAGTTGGTATGTTCTTAAAAAAATATAAGTGATAGTGGATCTTGATTTTGATGGCATTAATACCAGCCACTCTTTTTTTTTTTTTTCAGTGAAACTACAAGCTGTTTCTTTCTTTCTTTCTTTCTTTTTATTAGTTGGAGGCTAATTGCTTCACAACATTGCAGTGGGTTTTGTCATACATTGACATGAATCAGCCATGGAGTTACATGTATTCCCCATCCAGATCCCCCCCTCCACCTCCCTCTCCACCCGATTCATCTGGGTCTTCCCAGTGCACCAGGCCCGAGCACTTGTCTCATGCATCCCACCTGGGCTGGTGATCTGTTTCACTATAGATAATATACATGCTGTTCTCTCAAAACACCCCACCCTCGCCTTCTCCCACAGAGTCCAAAAGTCTGTTCTGTACATCTGTGTCTCTTTTTCTGTTTTGCGTATAGGGTTATCATTACCATCTTTCTAAATTCCATATATATGTGTTAGTATGCTGTAATGTTCTTTATCTTTCTGGCTTACTTCACTCTGTATAATGGGCTCCAGTTTCATCCATGTCGTTAGAACTGGTTCAAATGAATTCTTTTTAACGGCTGAGTAATATTCCATGGTGTATATGTAGCACAGCTTCCTTATCCATTCGTCTGCTGATGGGCATCTAGGTTGCTTCCATGTCCTGGCTATTATAAACAGTGCTGCGATGAACATTGGGGTGCACGTGTCTCTTTCAGATCTGGTTTCCTCAGTGTGTATGCCCAGAAGTGGTATTGCTGGGTCATATGGCAGTTCTATTTCCAGTTTGTTAAGGAATCTCCATACTGTTCTCCATAGTGCCAGCCACTCTTTATATAATGTAAATTTGGTTTTCCTATTGACCAAAGACCTTATATCCAATTTGAATTATGAAAACATGGTTATAAGAGAAATACACACACTGTATAAAAATAGGCCATTAGATGGGACTTGGAAATCTTTGTCATGGAGACATTTTTAACAGACTTTTACATAATATCCTATAATGTGTTGTAATTTTCAATTATCTCACAACATTAAAAGATATAACTTTTAATTATAAGTGAAACTGGTTAGGAATAAGAGAAGGAAGTAAATTAAATTATAATATAATTTCTTAATATCTAACTATTTTAACAAGATATATGTTTCTAAAATGAGAAAGAACTTATCCATTGACCTATCAGTACCTGTAGGGTCTTGGTTAACTTATTCTCTCTTGATCTCATCTGTCAAGTTGAGCAAGATAACTTATGATTTGAAGAGAGAGGAATTTCCCCCTAGTCAAGAACATTCACCTGTTCTGGGGAAAGGTTAGTGAATATGAAGAAATAGATACCTGTGCCCTGCCCCAAGAGTGCCTCAGAGATGTGGCAAGCCTCAGACAGGACAGCCATGATGAGATGCTCAACAACTCCAGTTTTGACAAAGAATTCTGTTCCTCTGACCTACAGCAGAGGCACTAGAATTTTCAAACCTGAAATGGGTTTGCAATTTGGAACAATGTATATCTTATCAGACTGTGTAAATAGGCCTGCCTTTCTGATACTCTGGGTCCCAAATTTTGACATTTGAAGTGTAAGGGAACCATGAGGAGGCTTTTTTTTTTTTTTCACATTAGCAAGATGAGGGCTCAAATTTTAAATTCCTCCAAGGACCCTTCTATCTCCAAGAGCCCAGGGCCACCACATGAATGTTAAATTAATGGGCAGCCCATTTGTCAGGTTAACAAGGTCCCTTTGCCTTTACATCCTCCCGCCTCTGCTTGGGTCATCTGGTCTAAGTGAATAACACCTGCCCTTCCTCTAGCACCTTCTCCACTAGTTTCAAGAATTTGGAAGAGAGTTGTATGGCAGCCAATTTAACACCTGACAAGGCCTGTTCTAATTGGACTAGAGCCATACATCCTATCCTATATCTAAACATCTCTCAACCTTTGTACTAGCCTCCAATCTCATAGGCAGAACATATTTTTCCAAGGTGCTAAACTGCATGCTACACATTACCCCTCCAAAATTCATGTATTGAAGGAGATTTGATCCTTACTTAGGTTGTAGAGAGAAAATTAGCCTCTGAGAGAAAGTGTTTCTGAGACAACTACTAGGAGACTGGAGAAGTAGCAGCACTCTCCTCTTTTTGTGTTGTTTATGGAGAAGCTGGGCATTTCCTGATAGACCACACCCATGAAATAACTCTGCAGCTAGTAATGCTGAAGTTAAGGCTTCCTGATGGGAAGTTCACATGGATAGGAAACACATTTTCATTCCAAGAATGCAGACTGGCTAGTTATAGTTGAGGGGGTTGTTGTTGTTGGTGGTGGTGGTGGTGGTGGTTTAGTCACTAAGTCGTGTCCAGTGACTCTTTGGATCCCATGGACTATAGCCTACCAGCCTCCCCTGTTCACAGGATTTCCCAGTCAAGAATATTGGAGTGGGTTGCCATTTCCTCCTCTAGGGGATCTTCCCAATCCAGGGATTGAACCCGGGTCTCCTGCGTTGCAGGTAGATTCTTTATCATCTGAGCCACCAGGGAAGAAGACACTATTGATGCCCTGCCCAGATTCTACTTCCTAGGCTAGTTACAGCCACCCCACTCAGTTGCTATGAACATTGGTTGCTAAAAATTCATAGCCACACCCTTGTAAGAGGATATCTTGGAGCTAAAACCCCTTTCCTCTCATACCAACTCACCCACTGATGGATGGATAAAAGACTTTCAGTTGGTGGATAGAAACTTGGCTTCTTTGTCTCAAAATGGATCAGTTCTATGACGCCCTTCACATCCCAAAGCTGCCCTGGACTCAAGCTGAGGCTACATTTCAGCTGAACAGCTATGCCTAGTTTCTTCCCCTGTCCTGTCCTGTACCTCTCATCTCCATATATGTTTCATCTGAGAACACTGTCAAACCACTTTCAGAAGAAGCCCCATGTCAGGCTCTGCTTCTAGAGAACCTCACTTAAGATTTTAATTGGTTTCATTTCTATAGTTGTCTGTGTTCCCTGCTCTCCCTTTCTCAGTCCTGCCAATTTTGTACTTCCTTGCCTCAGAGAAAGTTTGTGGCAGGATTTCCCAGGTTTTATTTCCTCCAAACCCCAAATCCATTGTGAAAAATGAAGCTCAGGGAGTGAAGGATTTCCCTCATACTAAAAAGAAATCCCTTCTCCCACTCAATGAAAAACAGGAGAGATCTCAGGGTCCCTTGAATAGATGAGACCACTTGCCTGCTTCCTGACAGCCCAAAGAAAAGAGGAGGAAATAAAAGCTGCTGGCCTTATGATGCTCCTGCAAGGCTAGGTCCTACCCAAGGCTGTCAGTCTCACCAAATTCCTATGCCCTCTATGCCAAGCATGGCACCAAAGCTACCTAACTGGTCCTTCTGAAAACAAGAATGATGGATATCACAGCTATAACTAGTATGGAAAGACATCCCTGCGAAAGTCTATGTAGACTTTCTCTATGTGTGTGTGTGTGTGTGTGTGTGTGTGTGTGTGTGTGTGTGTGTGTGTGCTCAGTCATGTCCCATGCTTTGTGACCCCACGAGCTTGTAGCCTTCCAAGCTCCTCTGCTCATGGAATTTCCCAAGCAAGAATACTGGAGTGTGTTACCATTTTCTCCTCCAGGGGATCTTACCAACCCAGGGATCGAACCTGAGTCTTCTCTGTCTCCTGCACTGGCAGGCGGATTCTTTATCACTGATCCACCACAGTTATTTTGTAGAAAATTAAGATATCTAATATTTCTTTCCTATCTGAAAGCCCAGCAAAGGGAGATTATGATGTTATTATGAAACAATCTGTTCAAAGACTGTTTATGAAGCATATTCATTAACTGATGAAAGGCATACCCTACAATGTAACCTGGAAAAAAAATAATTCCAGGATATCATACACAGTATAGTTTCAATAATGTTAAACACACACATCCACATTCTTACACAGACAGAAAGACAAGGAATAGCAATTATTGGTGATTTATTTTTATTTTCTTCCTTACAGTTTTCTGTATTTTCTAAACTTTTTGTAGGCAGGATTAACGTCTTTCGAATCAGCAGGTCTCTTCTTATTCTGCTCTCCCAACGTCAGTCGGTATATGTAGTACCAGGAGCCAGCGCCGACCACCAGGCCTGTTGCCATCAAGCCCAAATTCTGAGCACGGCCCATGCTGCAGCCGAGCGAAACTCTCAGGGGACTCTCGTTGGCCAAGGAGAGCCGCCTGGATGCAGGAGTCTGAAACCGCAAACTAGCCAGATCTAGGGGGCGGGGGTGTTGGGGGCGGAGAGGGAAGAAGAAAATGAGGTATTAAGCTGCTTTTTCTTTTGCATCATCAACCCACTGATAGATGGACCAGCAGACAGGGACAGACCAAAGCGAGAACCAGGCAGAAACAGATAGGAGACAATGGGGACTCAGTGCTGCAGTGAATACAGTGAACGCACCAACAGCTAAATGTGGGCTCAAACCCGGAACTTTTCCT